>NC_136856.1:39736225-39961225 GCF_951799975.1 Gobius niger | reverse complement strand
TCTCCAGTGTGAACGCGCCGGTGAATTTTGAGGCAAACGGAAGCTTTGAAATGTTTGTCACACGTCTCACATTTAAACAGCCTTTCCTCAGTGTGAACCTGCCCGTGCAACGCGAGATGACACTTTGTCTTGAAGCCCTTTCCACACTGATCACATGTGAATGGTCTTTCTACACGGTGTACTGTCTGATGCGCTTTTAGGTGGCCTGACAGAGTGAACGCCTTCCCACACTCTTCACACACGAAGGGTTTCTCTCCGGTGTGGGTTCGACGGTGCACTGTCAAGTCTTTCAAGATCCTGAAGTTCTTACCACACTGTTCACACTTGTACGGCTTCTCCCCAGAGTGAATCTTCATGTGGCAATTGTAGGAGTAAGGATGAGAGAACTCCTTCCCACACTGATCGCAGCTGTAGGGTTTCTCCCCAGTGTGGGTGCGGTAGTGGTTGCGGAGGTACACTGATCTCTTGAAAGTCTTATCACACTGGTCACATTTGTGCAGCCTCACTTCACTGTGACTGCGCTTGTGAACTGAGAGATTAGCTTTGAGTCTAAATGTCTTCCCGCACTGGTCACACTCGAACGGCTTCTCTCCGGTGTGAACGCTCTCGTGTTTTTTGAGAGAATCGGCCCATCCAAACTTCTTACCGCAAACATCACAGCTGTACATTTTATCCCCAGTGTGGACGATCATGTGAGACCTGAGACCTTTTGATGAGGAAAAGGACTTCTCGCACTGGTCACAGCTGTATGGTTTCTCCCCAGTGTGGATCCTCTTGTGTGCATATAGTGTGGCCGACTGAGAAAAGGCCTTGTCACAAACATCACAGCTGTACGGCTTCTCCCCAGTGTGGAGTCTCATATGTCTCGTTAGGTTGGCCGACTGAGAAAAGGACTTCTCACAAACATCACAGCTGTACGGTTTCTCCCCAGTGTGGACTCTGCTGTGGGTTTGGAGACCAACCAATGAGGAAAAACTCTTCTCGCACTGGTCACACTTGTGCGGCTTCTCTTTAGTGTGGATTCTCATGTGTACATTGAGAGCCCCGGCCTGTGTAAATTCCTTCCCGCACTGGTCACAGCTGTACGGTCTCTCTCCTGTGTGGGTTCTGTAGTGTACTTTTAGCCTCGCACGGTTAGAACACTTCTTTCCACACTGGTCACAGGTGAACCCCATTTCGTTGGTTGCAGGTTGTCCCCGCGCCCGTCTCAGGTTTTAGCTCTGGAACAAATATAAAGAGGAAATGTGTGTGAATGGAAAAGCGATCACGAGCGATCAATGTGCTGCGATGCTTTTAACCGCGTTCAGGAGGTGCAAGTCGTCCAGAATAAAGCTGTTCCTCACAAAGTCCTAATTATTGAACAGGCGAGTTGTCTCCACAGCTCAGTCACATGTCAGTGTTAAAGACTAACGCAGTAAACAGATTTAATGTTTTGCTGGATTTTTGTCTTTTTTTTTTGCTGGATTTTTGTCACTTTTTTGCTGGATTTTTGTCATTTTTTGCTGGAGTTTTGTCACTTTCTTGCTGGATTTTTGACAGTTTTTTTGCTGGATTTTTGTCATTTTTTTGCTGGATTTTTGTCACTTTTTGTGCTGGATTTTTGTCACTTTTTTGCTGGATTTTTGACATTTTTTGCAGAATTTTTGACATTTTTTTGCTGGATTTTTGTATTTTTTCTGCTGGATTTTTGACATTTTTTTGCTGGATTTTTGTCATTTTTTCTGCTGGATTTTTGACATTTTTTCTGCTGGATTTTTGACATTTTTTGCTGGATTTTTGACATTTTTTTGCTGGATTTTTGTCACTTTTTTGCTGGATTTTTGTCACTTTTTTGCTGGATTTTTGACATTTTTTGCTGGATTTTTGACATTTTTCTGCTGGATTTTTGACATTTTTCTGCTGGATTTTTGTTACTTTTTTGCTGGATTTTTGACATTTTTTTGCTGGATTTTTGACATTTTTTGCTGGATTTTTGTCACTTTTTTTGCTGGATTTTTGTCACTTTTTTGCTGGATTTTTGTCACTTTTTTTGCTGGATTTTTGACATTTTTTTGCTGGATTTTTGACATTTTTTTGCTGGAATTTTGAATTTTTTCTGCTGGATTTTTGTCACTTTTTTGCTGGATTTTTGTCACTTTTTTGCTGGATTTTTGTCATTTTTTTGCTGGATTTTTGACATTTTTTTGCTGGATTTTTGTCATTTTTTTGCTGGATTTTTGACATTTTTTTGCTGGATTTTTGACATTTTTTTGCTGGATTTTTGTCACTTTTTTGCTGGATTTTTGACATTTTTTGCTGGATTTTTGACATTTTTTGCTGGATTTTTGACATTTTTCTGCTGGATTTTTGACATTTTTCTGCTGGATTTTTGTCACTTTTTTGCTGGATTTTTGACATTTTTTTGCTGGATTTTTGACATTTTTTGCTGGATTTTTGTCACTTTTTTGCTGGATTTTTGTCACTTTTTTGCTGGATTTTTGTCACTTTTTTGCTGGATTTTTGTCATTTTTTTGCTGGATTTTTGTCATTTTTTTGCTGGATTTTTGTCACTTTTTTGCTGGATTTTTGTCATTTTTTTGCTGGATTTTTGACATTTTTTTGCTGGATTTTTGACATTTTTTTGCTGGATTTTTGTCACTTTTTTGCTGGATTTTTGTCACTTTTTTGCTGGATTTTTGACATTTTTTGCTGGATTTTTGACATTTTTCTGCTGGATTTTTAGACATTTTTCTGCTGGATTTTTGTTACTTTTTTGCTGGATTTTTGAAAATTTTTTGCTGGATTTTTGTTACTTTTTTGCTGGATTTTTGACATTTTTCTGCTGGATTTTTGTTACTTTTTTGCTGGATTTTTGACATATTTTTGCTGGATTTTTGTTACTTTTTTGCTGGATTTTTGAGATTTTTCTGCTGGATTTTTGTTACTTTTTTGCTGGATTTTTGACATTTTTCTGCTGGATTTTTGTTACTTTTTTGCTGGATTTTTGACATTTTTTGCTGGATTTTTGTCACTTTTTTTGCTGGATTTTTGTCACTTTTTTGCTGGATTTTTGTCACTTTTTTTGCTGGATTTTTGACATTTTTTGCTGGATTTTTGACATTTTTTTGCTGGATTTTTGACATTTTTTTGCTGGATTTTTGACATTTTTTTGCTGGATTTTTGACATTTTTTTGCTGGATTTTTGACATTTTTTTGCTGGATTTTTGTCATTTTTTTGCTGGATTTTTGACATTTTTTTGCTGGATTTTTGACATTTTTTTGCTGGATTTTTGACATTTTTTGCAGGATTTTTGACATTTTTCTGCTGGATTTTTGACATTTTTCTGCTGGATTTTTGTCACTTTTTTGCTGGATTTTTGTCATTTTTTTTGCTGGATTTTTGACATTTTTTGCTGGATTTTTGTCATTTTTTTGCTGGATTTTTGACATTTTTTGCTGGATTTTTGTCACTTTTTTGCTGGATTTTTGTCACTTTTTTGCTGGATTTTTGTCACTTTTTTGCTGGATTTTTGACATTTTTTGCTGGATTTTTGTCACTTTTTTGCTGGATTTTTGTCATTTTTTGCTGGATTTTTGTCAATTTTTTGCTGGATTTTTGACATTTTTTGCTGGATTTTTGACATTTTTTGCTGGATTTTTGTCAATTTTTTGCTGGATTTTTGACATTTTTTGCTGGATTTTTGTCAATTTTTTGCTGGATTTTTGTCACTTTTTTGCTGGATTTTTGTCACTTTTTTGCTGGATTTTTGTCACTTTTTTGCTGGATTTTTGTCACTTTTTTGCTGGATTTTTGTCACTTTTTTGCTGGATTTTTGTCATTTTTTGCTGGATTTTTGTCAATTTTTTGCTGGATTTTTGACATTTTTTGCTGGATTTTTGACATTTTTTGCTGGATTTTTGTCAATTTTTTGCTGGATTTTTGACATTTTTTGCTGGATTTTTGTCAATTTTTTGCTGGATTTTTGTCACTTTTTTGCTGGATTTTTGTCACTTTTTTTGCTGGATTTTTGTCACTTTTTTGCTGGATTTTTGTCATTTTTTGCTGGATTTTTGTCACTTTTTTTGCTGGATTTTTGTCAATTTTTTGCTGGATTTTTGTCACTTTTTTGCTGGATTTTTGTCAATTTTTTGCTGGATTTTTGACATTTTTTTGCTGGATTTTTGTCACTTTTTTTGCTGGATTTTTGTCACTTTTTTGCTGGATTTTTGTCAATTTTTTGCTGGATTTTTGACATTTTTTGCTGGATTTTTGTCAATTTTTTGCTGGATTTTTGTCAATTTTTTGCTGGATTTTTGACATTTTTTGCTGGATTTTTGTCACTTTTTTTGCTGGATTTTTGTCACTTTTTTGCTGGATTTTTGTCACTTTTTTTGCTGGATTTTTGTCATTTTTTTTGCTGGATTTTTGTCACTTTTTTTGCTGGATTTTTGTCACTTTTTTTGCTGGATTTTTGTCATTTTTTTCTTGAATTTTTGTCGCTTTTTTGCTGGATTTTTGACGCTTTTTTGCTGGATTTTTGTCGCTTTTTTGCTGGATTTTTCCCACTTTTTTCTTGGATTTTTATCACTTTTTTCCTGGATTTTTATCACTTTTTTCTTGGATTTTTATCACTTTTTTGCTGGATTTTTGTCACTTTTTTGCTGGATTTTTGTATTTTTTCTGCTGGGGTTCGGGTCGGGAAATTCTCCTTTGATCACGGGGCGGGTTGGGGCGGGTCAAAAAATGCCGGTCGCGGGACCCTATGCCTCCGTACGCACATTCATTGAATTCAGTCACAACTTATTCCGTCGTCTTTACAGCAGGTTTTTAGCGTAAATATACGTCGGATTTTCATAAAAGAAGCAGCGTTTTGCAGCTCGTGATCCAGAGAACGCTTTTGTGGAGCTCATGTCTAATATTTTCCACCGTATGTGCGACTGTGTGCAAGGCCGTGGGAACCCAGGGTGCTGAGGGCGCTGCAGCACCCCCTGGTGGATAGTTTGTGAACTAGAATATTAACCCCTTAACTCCCACCTGAACCGAGCACATTTTCTCCAGCTTTACCCCAATCCAAAAGCTTCTGGAGAAAAGCTGTGAAAATAGCAACAAAACTGAGACGAAAACAATGATGGAAATGTGACAAAATACACAAAAGTGAGAAAAATTTGACAAAAAATGGACGAAAAAGTGATACAAAATTTGACAAAAAAATGCGAATAATTTGACAAAAGTCACGAACATTTGACAAAAATGAGACGACTGCGCAACAAAAAAAACAAAAAAAAAGGGAAAAAATGTGATGTGAGGAAAAAGATCCATTTAGTTTTGTAGGTCTTTCAAATGAGGCGTCACACTGGCCTACAGGATTTGGGTAAAGCTGAACTGGAGAAAATGCTCTCGGTTCAGGCGGGAGTTAAGAGGTTAATAAATAGGATTTATGCAGAGAAAAAGTATTTTGGGGGTAAATTTTGTCCCTCAGCGCCCCCTAACTAAAATATCTTCCCACGGCTCTGACTGTGTGTGACTTCGCGTTAGGCCTGTATCTGCGCTCTTCAGAGGGAGAGAAAGAGAGAAAGAGAGAAAAAGAGAGAGAGAGAGAGAGAGAGAGAGAGAGAGGGAGAGAGAGGGAGAGAGAGGGAGAGAGAGAGAGAGAGAGAGAGGGAGAGAGAGGGAGAGAGAGGGAGAGAGAGGGAGAGAGAGGGAGAGAGAGAGAGAGAGAGAGAGAGGGAGAGAGAGGGAGAGAGAGGGAGAGAGGGGCTGACACGCGTGTACTGTTCATACGGATCATATTTCATCACTAGTCCCTATGCTAAAGTGGCTATGATAGTTAGCATCGAGGCTCCTTTTCCTAACTCCTTCCTAACTGACAGACCAATTCGGAAGCATCTTGTCATGGCGGACGCTGACGCACATCCGGTTTGCCGTAAGAGCTCTTACCGATCTGCTCGTTTCGGACGCAGCAAAGGTTTCGACCTCACATTAAGCACTTTTCACGTCTCGCTCCCACTGCTGTTTGGTCTTTAAACCGCCCACCAGCGAGTGCGCATGCTCAGAGTCCCGCGCCGGGGGGGCGTGGCCATCCCGGCTCCAACAACAAGCACTTTCACACCACATGCCCCACGCTAAAGGGAAACAGATGTCTCTTTCTATTCAACCCCTTAACCCCCACCTGAACCGAGCACATTTTCTCCAGTTTGGCTTTACCCCAATCCAACAGCTTCTGGGAAAGAGGTGAGAAAATAACAACAAAACTGAGACGAAAACAATGATGAAGATGTGACAAAAAAGTGACGAAAATGACAAATGTGACAAAAAATGTAAAAAAAAAAGTGTCCAAAAAATTATAAAAAATTACGAAAAGTTATGAAAAAGTGCCAAAAAATGTCACAAAAGTGAAAAAAAAAAAAAGAAGGAAAAAAAATTCAAAAAGTTCCAAAAAAATGCTGGAAAATTTTTTTGGATGACGTGAGGAAAAAGATCCATTTAGATGAGCTTTGTAGGTCTTAGCTTTCAAATGAGGCGTTACACTGGCCTACAGGATTTGGGTAAAGCTGAACTGGAGAAAATGCTGTCGGTTCAGGCGGGAGTTCAGAGGTTAATCGTAACGTAAAAGGCACGGCACTGGAAACATTTCTGATTTTGTAAAACTTCCAGTCGATTCATGTTTTTTTAAATCAGTTTGCGAATGTAAATCACTGCTGCTTTTCAAGGCATGTTCAGAGTGACTTTTGTTTTGAGCCTCCTGGTGTCGTGTTCTTTGTTTTCCACGTGCCTGAGCGTCGTCAGGAGAAACATCCATGATTTTTGTCACTTTTTTGCTGGATTTTTGTCATTTTTCTGCTGGATTTTTGTCATTTTTTTTCTGGATTTTTGTCATTTTTTGCTGGATTTTTGTCATTTTTTGCTGGATTTTTGTCATTTTTTTTCTGGATTTTTGTCATTTTTTTTGCTGGATTTTTGTCATTTTTTTTCTGGATTTTTGTCATTTTTTTCCTGCACACAAAAAAACCCCCACAAAAATGTGACGAAAACACACTAAAAAATCAACAAAAAATCCACAAAAACGCAACAAAAATGTGACGAAAACACAACTACAAAGCAACAAAACAACACAAAAAGTGAAAGAAAGAAAAAAAACATAACAAAGCAACAAAAAAAAGCAATGAAAAACCAACAAAATAGCCATAATAACAAAACAAAAACACAAGACAGTGACGAATACTTAACAAATACACACAAAAAAAACACAAAAATGTGACGAAAACACACTAAAAAAGTTATAAAAAAGAAACAAAAAACATGACAAAAATGTGACAAAAATGTGACGAAAACACAACCACAAAGCAACAAAAGAAACACAAAAGTGAAAAAAAAAACATGACAAAAACATAAAGCAGCGAAAAAAAGCAATGAAAAACACTCTCATCACATTCACTTTTATATCATGATTTTTGTGGCTTCCATCCCTCAAACGTGTGAGCACAGTAATGTAATGTGATCACACAGACTTCTTAAATCATAACACACGGGACAAAAGAGAGACAAACTTACAGACGAGGTGGAGCAGGAGATCTGAGGTGTTGAAGAAGTGAGCGCTGAGGATGGAACAGAGGCACTTTGGAGTTTAAAGGAGAAGAATGCAGGTCGAGTGGTTTTGTCGGAGTTTAAAGGAGAAGAATGCAGGTCGAGTGGTTTTGTCGGAGTTTAAAGGAGAAGAATGCAGGTCGAGTGGTTTTGTCGGAGTTTAAAGGAGAAGAATGCAGGTCGAGTGGTTTTGTCGGAGTTTAAAGGAGAAGAATGCAGGTCGAGTGGTTTTGTCGGAGTTTAAAGGAGAAGAATGCAGGTCGAGTGGTTTTGTCGGAGTTTAAAGGAGAAGAATGCAGGTCGAGTGGTTTTGTCGGAGTTTAAAGGAGAAGAATGCAGGTCGAGTGGTTTTGTCGGAGTTTAAAGGAGAAGAATGCAGGTCGAGTGGTTTTGTCGGAGTTTAAAGGAGAAGAATGCAGGTCGAGTGGTTTTGTCGGAGTTTAAAGGAGAAGAATGCAGGTCGAGTGGTTTTGTCGGAGTTTAAGGGAGAAGAATGCAGGTCGAGTGGTTTTGTCGGAGTTTAAGGGAGAAGAATGCAGGTCGAGTGGTTTTGTCGGAGTTTAAGGGAGAAGAATGCAGGTCGAGTGGTTTTGTCGGAGTTTAAAGGAGAAGAATGCAGGTCGAGTGGTTTTGTCGGAGGGGGAGGACACGCTTTGGCCCCTGCGTTTAGGACGTGTGACTTAACAGGAAACAGATGTGAGACCATCCCCCCCAATGTAAACATGAACAGTCTCTAACCTTCTGCTGCCATGATGATGGAAAGCTAACTGCCATGCTAATGCTAATGCTAATGCTGTGTTATGATGCCGCGCACATATATATAAGAACCTCTATAAAAACTGTGATGTCTTTTACAGTGACAGGGGCGTCGGACTGGGGGGGTAAAGGGTGCTGAGTACCCAGGGCCCAGAGCAGGGGAGGGGCCTCAAAAATGCTGCAGAAAGCATTCTGTATTGAACTTTCTAAGTTTCCTCATAATTGATACTATAAGAACTGAACAACCATGTAAAATACAGTGGTTGCTACACAGAATTTTGCACAAACAATAATGATTGATAATATCTCAGGGCTCTGAAACACCCCTTTAAACATGTGCCAAATGGTTCAGCCCACACAGCGGTGTTCAGCACCAGCTTCAGCTCAGCAGTGACTCTGATGAGGTGGATTCTGTGATGAAAGACAGATCTTAGTCTGGCCTTGCTCTAATGTGCTTTTATTTAACACTAGTCTGTTCTAGCGGAGCTGAGAGGAAACTTTCTGTCATAAATGACAGTTAAACATGAGGCGAGTCCTGCCTCTGCCTGAGCTGAGTCAGAGACAGAGCTCCTTCTCTCCTCGTTTTAAACTCCAAAGTTTCTGTTTCCTCATATTTACTATAAATCGCCAATTTAATGATGCTAATTAGCCGCGCGCATTTGGAGACTCGCATTATAAATGTGCAGCTTTGGAGACGAGTCAACCTGGTTCTAGTGAAAGGTGGAGCTCCTTTAGTCTATTCCAACGTAACTTTATCCAACAACAATTCACTGACAATAAACTTAAAGGTAAAGGCTTCAAATATGGTGAGACTAAATCAGACTGAGGACCTTGAGTTTTGTGTTCAGGCCTGTGGCCACAGAGACCTCACAGTATCAGCATTTTAAAGTGACACATGTGTTATTCTCAGCACAAATATCCCATGTCCTGGTGCAGCCTGTTTAATGTGATGCTAATAATCATCATGCTCGACCTAAAACCAACCATTTCAACTGTCACTTTTTTGCTGGATTTTTGTCATTTTTTGTTGTTTTTTGTCACTTTTTTGCTGGATTTTTGTCATTTTTTGTTGTTTTTTTTCACTTTTTTGCTGGATTTTTGACTTTTTTTTGCTGGATTTTTGTCACTTTTTTGCTGGATTTTTGTCACTTTTTGTTGTTTTTTTTCACTTTTTTGCTGGATTTTTGTCATTTTTCTGCTGGATATTTGTCACTTTTTTGCTGGATTTTTGTCATTTTTTTGCTGGATTTTTGTCATTTTTCTGCTGGATATTTGTCACTTTTTTGCTGGATTTTTGTCATTTTCTGCTGGATTTTTGACACTTTTTTCCTGGATTTTTGTCACTTTTTCTGCACACAAAAAAAACACAAAAATGTGACGAAAACACACTAAAAAAGTTTTGACAAAGCAACAAAAAATGATAAAAAGCTACGAAAAAAAAAAAAGGGGGAGGACACGCTTTGGCCCCTGCGTTTAGGACGTGTGACTTAACAGGAAACAGATGTGAGACCATCCCCCCCCAATGTAAACATGAACAGTCTCTAACTTTCTGTTGCCATGATGATGGAAAGCTAACGGCCATGCTAATGCTAATGCTAATGCTAATGCTAATGCTAATGCTGTGTTATGATGCCGCCCACATATATAAGAACTGTGATGTCTTTTACAGTGACCAGGGGCGTCGGACTGGGGGGGTAGAGGGTGCTGAGTACCCAGGGCCCAGAGCAGGGGAGGGGCCTCAAAAATGCTGCAAAAAGCGTTCTGTATTGTACTTTCTAAGTTTCTTCATAATTGATCCTATAAGAACTGAACAACCGGCTGAAATACAGTGGCTGCTACACAGAATTTTGCACAAACAATAATGAAGGATCAGTGTTGTTTTCGTCAACGAAGACGATAACGATATCTTTTCGTTGACGCCCCTTTTTTTAATGACGATAACGTAACGATGACGAGTTAAAATGAGCTCTTTGGGGACTAGAACATGACGAGACGTTTACGAGTTTACGTCAATGAGACGAGACAAAAATGGGAGAAGGTTTTTCGTCAGATCGTTCACAAACAGAGTTTGTGCGCGGAGTGAGAGAACACACGGTAAACGTGACCCGGAGGCGTCGTGCTGCTCATGATGCGGCGGCGGCGCCTCTTTCTCTCTCTCTCCGCGTGGCGTGCGGTCACTGCTCGTACATCCTCCTCGGAGCGTCTGACATCCAGGTCACAGGGACTTTATTGTTTCACAGGACAGTTTTCAACACCGTGGAGTATGAACGCAGAAAGCACGTTGATGTAGCTACGTATGTGCAGACAGCGCTGTTGGTAAAAACAAAACAAAAAAACTCTCGAAGCGACGATCAGAGGACGAGGAGAGCGGGCGCTTTTGGGAAAAGTCCCGTTCACAGTCGGCCACTTCTGCCAGTGCCGATCGTGGTGTCATCTGTTTGTCAAAAGCCAATAGAAGCTTTTATTTATCCCAATTTCCAAGACTTATCGAAATTAATTATCACTTCTTATAATGAAACCGACGAAAACTTGACAAAAACCTTTTTAATTTTCGTCTGACTAAAACGTGACTAAAACGATCACATTTTGAAATGACTAAAATGTGACTAAACCTAAAAGCATTTTTGTCCAAAGGACTAAGACTAAAACTAAAAGGGCTGCCAAAAACAACACTGTGAAGGATAATATCTCAGGGCCCTGACACCCCTTTAAACATGTGCCAAATGGTTCAGCCCACACAGCGGTGTTCAGCACCAGCTTCAGCTCAGCAGTGACTCTGATGAGGTGAATTTTGTGATGAAAGACAGATAATAGTCTGGCCTCGCTCTATTGTGCTTTTATTTAACACTAGTCTGTTCTAGCGGAGCTGAGAGGAAACTTTCTGTCATAAATGACAGTTAAACATGAGGCGAGTCCTGCCTCTGCCTGAGCTGAGTCAGAGACAGAGCTCCTTCTCTCCTCGTTTTAACCTCTAAAGTTTCTCTTTCCTCATGTTTATTATAAATTGCCAATTTAATGATGCTAATTAGCCGCGCGCATTTGGATTCACGCATTATAAATGCACAGCTTTGGAGATGAGTCAACCGGGTTCTAGTTAAAGGTGGAGCTCCTTTAGACTATTCCAATGTAACTTTTTACAACAACAATAAACTTAAAGGTAAAGGCTTCACATATGTGAGACTAAATCAGACTGAAGCCCTTGAGTTTTGTGTTCAGGCCTGTGGCCACAGAGACCTCATACACATCATTTTATGTAAAATAGCATTTTAAAAGTCACTGTTATTCTCAGCACAAATATCCCCTGTCCTGGTGCAGTCGTCCTGTTTAAGATAAGATAAGATAAGATAAGATGGTACTTTATTGATCTCACAGATGGAGAAATTGCATTCGATGAGAGAGCATCCGGCAGCAGCACCCATTCAGTGCGCACCACTCTTTTTCTTTTTCTTTGGTGAAAGATCGTTGTGTCGCGGCCGCCATCTTCACTGTTTTGGTCACAGGAGGAGCACTGGTTGATGGGAAATCCGTAGACGATGACCACGGCATTAATGTGATGCTAATAATCATTATGCTCGAATATTCCATTAAAGGTTATTCCATTTCTGTAACTGAAGCCAACTCAGATGCCATTTCAAATCAAACATTGACTTGAAACAAACAAACAAACAAAAACAAATAAACCATGAACTAAGAACCCATTGTATTGGATGTGTGTTTGTGTTTGAAGCACTTTTTTGGCCGACTCATTTTTTCCACTTAGTTAAGGAAAAATATAATGAAGTTCTAATAGAATATAAATGAACTGCACTGTCAAACCACTAAACCACTGCTATGTGCTCAAAGAACACAGAATATGAAATGTGGGGGGGCGGGGTCCACCAAGATAGTTTGTACCCAGGGCCCAGAATGTGGTGCTGCGCCCCTGGTGACAGTGACAGTAAACAGTCCCAACAGGCCACACTGTTCTTTGGTGATTCAATACTGGATCCAACTTCTTTGGAACATTTCAAGTGTAAAGAGGAAGAAGTGAGTGTCATAGAAATGGCCGGACACAGACGTAACCATAGCAACAGAGCTCCATTCTTGGCTGCAGGGAAACGAGCGCCCCCTGGTGTAGAGAGCCTGAGCTGCACCAGCGGAGGCGAAAGAGGCTTTTGTCAGTGTTTCCAGTTGTGGAATCTGGATCACTGAAGTAAAACTGCACTAACAATAATGAACTCAAGATTGAAACTAAACTAATCCATAAGTGTAGTTAGATGACTTTTTAACCTCTTACCACCCGCCAAAACCAAATGCACTCTCTCCTCTTTGCCCTTGTCATCACTTTTGATTTCCCTCGTGTGTTTTTGTCACTTATTGTGCTTTGTCACTTTATTACTTTTTGCTGCTCTTTTGTCACTTTTTTGAGGGATTTTTTTTGTTTTTTTGCTGGATTTTTGTCACTTTTTTAATGGATTTTTTTGTTTTTTTTGCTGGATTTTTGTCACTTTTTTTGATGGATTTTTGTAATTTTTTTGAGGGATTTTTGTCGCTTTTTTAATGGATTTTTTTGTTTTTTTGATAGATTTTTATCACTTTTTTGCTGGATTTTTGTCACTTTTTTGATGGATTTTTGTCACTTTTTTGCTTGATTTTTATCACTTTTTTTGCTGGATTTTTGTCACTTTTTTGATGGATTTTTGTCACTTTTTTGATGGATTTTTGTCACTTTTTTGATGGATTTTTGTCACTTTTTTGCTGGATTTTTGTCACTTTTTTGATGGATTTTTGTCACTTTTTTGATGGATTTTTGTCCTTTTTTTGATGGATTTTTGTCATTTTTTGCTGGATTTTTGTCACTTTTTTGATGGATTTTTGTCACTTTTTTGCTTGATTTTTATCACTTTTTTTGCTGGATTTTTGTCACTTTTTTGCTGGATTTTTGTCACTTTTTTGATGGATTTTTGTCCTTTTTTTGATGGATTTTTGTCATTTTTTGATGGATTTTTGTCATTTTTTTTGATGGATTTTTGTCATTTTTGTCTCTTTTTTGGTCACTATTGAGCGTTTTTTTGTTGCGTTTACATCCTCATTTTCTTCTCGTTTTTTGCTTCTGTTTTGTAGAAGCTTTTAGATTTGGAGAATTTGTAGAAAACATGTTCAGGTGGGAGTTAAGAGGTTAATAAGTAACTGTGTAGAGTAAAGATTACAATTGCAAAGCTGGTCATTAGATAAACACTTTTTTGTTATTTTGTTGCAGTTGGAAACATTTGATGACTTGAATGACTCAAATGTAAAAAAGGTAAAAACAAACAATGACATTTTGAGTTCATCTCGTCCAAAGCAAAGACTATTGTGTGAAACTAAGCTGGGTAATGTTACAGAGCCGGGCTTGTTCCTTTGTAAGAACTAAAGTCATCAGATATCAGATGTTTTTTATTTAAACAGGGACAGATTTAACACTGACCAAAGGAAAGATGGACCAGGTTAGAGTAAAGATGCTCATTTCCAGCTGTCGTCCCTGGACAGCCTTTTTTGTGCTGGATTTTTGTCGCTTTTTTGCTGGATTTTTGTCGCTTTTTTGCTGGATTTTTGTCGCTTTTTTTCTGGATTTTTGTCACTTTTTTGCTGGATTTTTGTTATTTTTGGGGGGGATTTTTGTCATTTTTTTGCTGGACTTTTGTCACTTTTTTGATGGATTTTTGTCACTTTTTTGATGGATTTTTGTCATTTTTTTGATGGATTTTTGTCACTTTTTTGATGGATTTTTGTCACTTTTTTCCTGGATTTTTGTCATTTTTTTGCTGGATTTTTGTCACTTTTTTCCTTGATTTTTGTCATTTTTTTTGCTGGATTTTTGTCATTTTTTTGCTGGATTTTTGTCATTTTTTTGCTGAATTTTTGTCATTTTTTTGCTGAATTTTTGTCTTTTTTTTTTTGGATTTTTGTCACTTTTTTCCTTGATTTTTGTCATTTTTTTTGCTGGATTTTTGTCATTTTTTTGCTGGATTTTTGTCATTTTTTTGCTGAATTTTTGTCATTTCTTTGCTGGATTTTTGTCATTTTTTTGCTGGATTTTTGTCACTTTTTTGATGGATTTTTGTCACTTTTTTGATGGATTTTTGTCATTTTTTTGATGGATTTTTGTCACTTTTTTGATGGATTTTTGTCACTTTTTTCCTGGATTTTTGTCATTTTTTTGATGGATTTTTGTCACTTTTTTCCTTGATTTTTGTCATTTTTTTTGCTGGATTTTTGTCATTTTTTAGCTGGATTTTTGTCATTTTTTTGCTGAATTTTTGTCATTTTTTTGCTGAATTTTTGTCATTTTTTTTTTGGATTTTTGTCACTTTTTTCCTGGATTTTTGTCATTTTTTTTGCTGGAATTTTGTCACTTTTTGTTGGATTTTTGTCACTTTTTTGCTGGATTTTTGTCACTTTTTGTTGGATTTTTGTCACTTTTTTGTTGGATTTTTGTCATTTTTTTCCTTGATTTTTGTCTTTTTTTTTCCTGGATTTTTGTCATTTTTTTGCTGGATTTTTGTCACTTTTTTGCTGAATTTTTGTCACTTTTTGTTGGATTTTTGTCACTTTTTTGCTGGATTTTTGTCACTTTTTGTTGGATTTTTGTCATTTTTTTGCTGGATTTTTGTCACTTTTTGTTGGATTTTTGTCACTTTTTTGCTGGATTTTTGTCATTTTTTTGCTGGATTTGTATCACTTTCTTGCTGGAAAAAGTGACAAAAATCACTTTACCAGGTTAGAGTAAAGATGCTCATTTCCAGCTGTCGTCCCTGGACAGGCTGATGTTGCAGAAACTGATTTAAATGTAGATGAAAACTTGACCATGACATCATTAAAAACATACATTTAATTGAAACAAGATTGAAACATTAGAACATTTTCTCCGGTCCTTTTCCTGGGGGAACGGTCGCTCCTTCATGGCCTCGTTACACGTCATGAGTTTGTTTTTCTAGAAGCCATTTTTCAGTCACTGCACAAATCTTTTGATCGTCGTTCTTAAATAATCTCTGTGGGCGTGAGTTCCACTGACCCGATCACAGAGACGCAGATTTAGCCAATAGGCGGCGTTCACGATTTAGAATGTGATGATGTCATAGTGTCAGATGGAGGGCGGGGCCACAGACGGCATCTCGTCATAGAAAGGGGCGTGGCTTCGCCGTGGGGGAAAATAGAATCTTTTGGGAAACGCAATTTTCTCTCTTTTTTGCCATTTTCTGGTGGAAAATGAACTTATTTATCACATAAATAAAGTCAAGTGTAAATCAGGCCCATGTGGATATTTTCTCACAGCAGATTGTTCTGTAGAAGTGAAAAAACGGCAGTTGTAGCTAGCGCTAGCTAACCGTTAGCATTAGCCCGATGCTATCATGTAGCATCATGTTAGCATTCTCCGGTTTTTTTTATGTATTTATGGGCTGTTGAACCACTTTGCTCCTCCCCATGTCTTTGTATCTTTATTTAGTAGAAACTATATTCATAATTCAGCGTTTGTTAAAGTAGTTTTTCAATAATTAGAGAAAGTTTAGATTTTTTCAAAATTGTTTCCCCCTTAACTGTTTTCAAACATGACCATATATGGGCGATTCCAGAGATGCGTCTGTATCTATGGGAGAAATAGAGTTTTTGGAAGAAAATCTCCATAACGAAAAATGACAAATGATTTTCCTCTTCAGTGTTTGATCGTGATCGGATTCACAAACCTGTGAGATTATCTTTATGTCTGAAAGTCTTTTCTATTGGACAACATCACTCTCATGTTTTCACATATCGTCACCACCTTTTGATGTTTTTCAGAGATAATAATTGTACATGAGTTCATATGAGCCGACAGAGGAGACGATGAACTTTGTGACAGTTTGTGTTTCATGTGGATTCCTCCAGTAATGACTGAGACATGAGCCAAACAACAAAGGTATAAATACATGCATTTTGTCAGTTACTGCGGTTACCATAGTTACCGTCAGTCGATCCACCTCCATGTTAAACTATGGCTCTTTAGAATGTGGTGATGTCACGTGAACGCCGCCTATTGCTGGGTTGCAGGTTCTAGAATGTGATGATGTCATCGGGCCCAGTGGGGGGGAGGAGCCAGTTTATCCTATTAACAGCATTACACTTGCACAAGGCATAGCTCAAAAGAAAATGTATGAATTACAAAAATGATCTTTAATATCAGTCACTGGGTCCATGATCTCCCTGTACAAGACCAAAAATGTCCTCAAAAACAAAAGATTTTTTCCTCTTTATAATAGTATAGGCTTTTAGAACGCTGTGATGTCACCTGCAACCCAGCAATTGTGAATCAAAGTAGTTGAATTACTAACAAAACTTCCTACAGTGGATACAAGTTTGCACTTATTCACTTTCATTTCATTTTATTTCATTCAAAAGTGATGTTTTGCAATCACAATAAAACCGCCAACACAGTATGAATGAAACGGAGCAGAAGAACAAGTCTTATAATATCTGCCCCTTTTGTTACTTCACACTTTACACTGGTATGTATTTATGTCTACATACATATATTTACAGTCTTATGTATATATATATGTATATTTACAGTATTAACAGATGTTTTTGTAATCTATATTCAGTTTTTCAATATATAAAATACAGAACCTTCGTATTCTTGAATGTTTACAAATGGTCAATACATTTTCATGATCATTTATATTAATAAGCTGCATCTGCACGATCGATGAGCCCAGAGCAAATCTCCCCATGAGGGACGATAGTTTCATTCATTCATTCATTCATTCATTCAGATAAACAAACCCAGATTGAGCCTTTGTGTATTTTTTTTGTCGCTTTATACAAAGAACTTCTGAGGAACAAACATGATCTGGAGCTGTTGACGATGAACGACATGTTGAATCTGGAAAAAAGGCGTGAAAATAGCGACAAAACTGAGACGAAAACAAGGATGGAAATGTGACAAAAAAGTGAGGAAAAATTACAAAAAAAATCACTCAAAAATCACAAAAAATGACAAAAAAAGACAAAAAATTATGAAAAAATTACAAAAAATCACACAAAAAATCCCCCCCAAAAAAGACAAAAAAAGACAAAAAAATGACAAAAAAAAGACAAAAAAGACACATATACACATGTGTCTTATGTATATACATATATGTATATTTACAGTATTAACAGATGTTTTTGTTTTCTATGTTCAGTTTTTCAATATATAAAATACAGAACCTTCGTATTCTTGAATGTTTACAAATGGTCAATACATTTTCATGATCATTTATATTAATAAGCTGCATCTGCACGATCGATGAGCCCAGAGCAAATCTCCCCATGAGGGACGATGTAGTTTCATTCATTCATTCATTCATTCATTCATTCATTCATTCAGATAAACAAACCCATTGAGCCTTTGTGTATTTTTTGTGTGTATTTTTTTATACAAAGAACTTCTGAGGAACAAACATGATCTGGAGCTGTTGACGATGAACGACATGTTGAATCTGGAAAAAAGGTGTGAAAATAGCGACAAAACTGAGACGAAAACAAGGATGGAAATGTGACAAAAAAGTGAGGAAAAATTACAAAAAAAATCACTCAAAAATCACAAAAAAGACAAAAAAAAGACAAAAAAAATGACAAAAAATGTGCCAAAAAAAACAACAAAAAATGACAAAAAAATGACAAAAAAGACACATATACACATGTGTCTTATATATACATATATGTATATTTACAGTATTAACAGATGTTTTTGTATTCTATGTTCAGTTTTTCAATATATAAAATACAGAACCTTCGTATTCTTGAATGTTTACAAATGGTCAATACATTTTCATGATCATTTATATTAATAAGCTGCATCTGCACGATCGATGAGCCCAGAGCAAATCTCCCCATGAGGGACGATGTAGTTTCATTCATTCATTCAGACAAAGAAACCCAGATTGAGCCTTTGTGTATTTTTTTTGTCGCTTTATACAAAGAACTTCTGAGGAACAAACATGATCTGGAGCTGTTGACGATGAACGACATGTTGAATCTGGACCACAGAGAACGGCTCATACGTGTGAGGTCACGGTTCATTCAGAAAGACCGTTTATCACCTGTGGCTGAAAATACAATGACGACGGATCAATAATGTTTATGTTGATCATGGTCTTGATTCTAAACATTTCCTGTTCTTACAGTGTGAGAGTTTTCTTTACTTCAGTCTGACCAGACCTGGAGCGAGGAATTATTATGTGGCGTCCAAGGCCGTGGGAACCCAGGGTGCTGAGGGCGCTGCAGCACCCCCTGGTGGATAGTTTGTGAACCGCAGGCAATATTAACCCCTTAACTCCCACCTGAACAGAGCACATTTTCTCCAGTTTTACCCCAATCCAAAAGCTTCTGGAAAAAAGGTGTGAAGATAGTGACAAAACTGAGACGAAAACAAGGATGAAAATGTGACAAAAAAGTGACGAAAAAATTACAAAAAAATCACTCAAAAATCACAAAAAAAGACAAAAAAAAAAAAGACAAAAAAAAGACAAAAAATTACAACAAAATTGACAAAAAATGTGAGGAAAAAAACAACAAAAAAGACAAAAAAAAAATCTTACACAAAAAAAAAATGAAAAAATTACGAAAAAATTATGAAAAAATCACACAAAAAATCCCCCCCAAAAAAGACCAAAAAATGACCAAAAAAAATTACAATTTTTTTTGACAAAAAACAAACATAAAAAGACAAAAGATGAAAAAAAAAAAAACATGAAAAAAATGTGACAAAAAAACGACAAAAAATGACTAAAAATGACAAAAAAGAGAAAAAATGACAACAAAAAAAAGATCCATTTAGATGAGTTTTGTAGGTCTTAGCTTTCAAATGAGAAAAAGTATTTTGGGGGTAAATTTTGTCCCTCAGCGCCCCCTCACTAAAACATCTTCCCACGGCTCTGGAGGTTCTCACAGCAAATAAAACATTCTTCAAATATTACACTCGAGTCTTTAAGCTTCAACACATTCAATAAAGTCACATTAAAGATCTTTAAAAAACACCAAAAAGATCAAACAATAGAAATAAAAACACAAGTAAACGACGTCAGTGAATGTGCAGTGATGTAGAAAGAAAAAAAAAAATCACAAAAAATGACAAAACAACAACAACAAAAATGACAAAAAAAGACCAAAAAATCACAAAAAAATCACAAAAAATCACACAAAAATCACAAAAAATCACACACAAAAAATGACAAAAACAAAACAAAATAAATGACAAAAAATGACAAAAAAAAGAAAAAAAAAAGAAAAAAAAAAAGACTAAAATTGAGTTGAAAACCCCCCCAAAAAAAGATGGAAAAAATATCTTCCCACGGCTCTGGAGGCATCTGGAGGTTCTCACAGCAAATAAAAAAATCACATTCTTCAAATGGTCACACTTGCCCCGTGAGACGCCAGGTGTTTCTTCATGTTCCCTGACTGACTAAAGGCCTGCCCACACTCCCCACAGACAAACGGCTTCTCACCAGTGTGAACTCGCAGGTGAGTCTGAAGTGCACCGCTCGAAGTGAAACCCTTCTCACATCTGTCACAGCTGTACGGCCTTTCTCCAGAGTGGATTCTCATGTGAACCTTCAGAGCGCCCGACGTTATGAACTCCTTCCCGCACTGATCGCAGCTGTACGGTTTCTCCCCCGTGTGGGTTCGGACGTGAGTGGCGAGGGCCTCCGTCGTCTTGAAAGCCTTGTCACACTGGTCACATTTGTGCGGCCTCTCGTCACTGTGGCTGCGCTTGTGCATTAAGAGGTTGCCTAAATTCCTGAAGGCCTTCCCACACTGCTCACACTCGCACGGCTTCTCCCCAGTGTGAATGCGCTGGTGTAGCTGAAGACACTGTAAAGTTTTGAAAAACTTCTCACACGTCTCACACTTAAACGTCTTCTCTTTAACGTGGCTTTTAAGGTGAGACACGAGGTGGTAATTCGTCTTAAAGCTCTTTCCGCACTTCTCGCAGTTTAACGGTCTTTCGACAGTGTGGACTTTCCGGTGCTGCTTTAAGCTTTGTGACTGAGTGAACGCCTGCCCACACTCTTCACACACGAAGGGTTTCTCTCCGGTGTGGATTCGACGGTGCTGTGTCAAGTCTTTCAAGATCCTGAAGTCTTTACCACACTGTTCACACTTGTACGGCTTTTCCCCAGAGTGAATCCTCATGTGGCAATTGTAGGTGTAAGACTGAGAGAACTCCTTCCCACACTGATCGCAGCTGTAGGGTTTCTCCCCAGTGTGGGTGCGGTAGTGGTTGCTGAGGTGCTCGGATCTCCTGAAAGCCTTGTCACACTGGTCGCATTTGTACGGCCTCTCGCCTCTGTGGACTTGCCTGTGGACTGAAAGATTATTTTTGGACCTGAATTTCATCCCGCACTGGTCACACTCGAACGGCTTCTCTCCGGTGTGAACGCTCTGGTGTTTTTTGAGGGAATCGGCCCGTCCGAACGTCTGACCGCAAACATCACAGCTGTACATTTTATCCCCAGTGTGGACGATCATGTGAGATTTGAGACTTTGAGATGAGGAAAAGGACTTCTCACACTGGTCACAGCTGTATGGTTTCTCTCCAGTGTGGATCCTCTTGTGTGCATATAGTGTGGCCGACTGAGAAAAGGCCTTGTCACAAACATCACAGCTGTACGGTTTCTCCCCAGTGTGGACTCTGCTGTGGGTTTGGAGCTGAGCCGATGTAGAAAAACTCTTCTCACACTGGTCACACTTGTGCGGCCTCTCTTTGGTGTGGATCCTCATGTGTACCGTGAGAGCCCCGGCCTGTGTAAATTCCTTCCCACACTGGTCACAGCTGTACGGTTTCTCCCCAGTGTGGACTCTGCTGTGGGTTTGGAGCTGAGCCGATGTAGAAAAACTCTTCTCACACTGGTCACACGTGTAAGGCTTCTCTCCAGTGTGGATTCTCATGTGTACATTGAAGGCCCCCGCGTTTGTAAATCCCCTCCCACACTGGTCACACTCAAAAGGCTTCTCCCCAGTGTGGATTTTCATGTGTGTGCGAAGGCTCCCATGCTGTGCAAACGTCTTCCCGCACTGGTCACAGCTGTGCGGTTTCTCTCCAGTGTGGACGATCATGTGTTTTTTCAAATTGGAAGGTTCAGAAAAGGCCTTCTCACACTGGTCACACTTGTGCGGCTTCTCTCCAGTGTGGATTTTCATGTGTGTGCGAAGGCTCCCATGCTGTGCAAACGTCTTCCCGCACTGGTCACAGCTGTGCGGTTTCTCTCCAGTGTGGACGATCATGTGTTTTTTCAGATAGGAAGGTTCAGAAAAACTCTTCTCACACTGGTCACACTTGTGCGGCTTCTCTCCAGTGTGGATTTTCATGTGTGTGCGAAGGCCCCCGTGCTGTGTAAACTTCTTCCCGCACTGGTCACAGCTGTGCGGCTTCTCTCCAGTGTGGACGATCATGTGTTTTTTCAGATAGAAAGGTTCAGAAAAACTCTTCTCACACTGGTCACACTTGTGCGGCTTCTCTCCAGTGTGGATTCTCATGTGTGTGCGAAGGCCCCCGTGCTGTGCAAACGTCTTCCCGCACTGGTCACAGCTGTACGGCTTCTCTCCAGTGTGGGTTCTGTAGTGCACCTTTAGCCTTGCAGGGCCAGACAGCTTCTTTCCACACTGGTCACAGGTGAACACCATTGTTGCTCTGCACATAAAGCACATAAAATGATGTTAAAAATGAGGACAGTTCAAACACATACTTGATATCTGCAGGACACAGGAGCAGTGTCTCTGTGGAAGCATCTGTGGTACTTGTGTCTCCTCAGAGTCGTCAGTGTCTTCTACAGTCGCCTGGTGAAAAGATCACACTTTGTTCAGCTCACATTGATAAGATAATGTTATAAGCCTATAGGCTTCTACCTCATGCACAGGCTATTATTATTATTCATTATTTTGTTGTATATTCATACATCCGAATGGATGCTTTTTATGTTCTTTTTTTTTATTTTTAACTAGTTATGCTAAAGTGCTAAATAAATAAATACAAATAATAAAATAAATAAACAAGGCAAGATCTGCCCTGAGCTTTTTCCCTGGGGCCTTAAAGGAACAGGCCACCGTTTTTACATACTGAGATATGCTCTTACCTCACTTTAGCCACTTTATTGACCTAGGTAAAGCGTTTGATACAATAAACTATGATATATTAATTGATAAACTTGAACATTATGGGATTAGGGGGGTAGCTCTACAGTGGGTCACCAGTTACTTGAAAAATAGAAAACAATGTGTGAAAATAGGTGAATACCAGTCGAGTTGTCGAGAAATTGTGTGTGGTTTACCTCAAGGTTCCATTCTGGGTCCAAAATTGTTTAATTTGTACATTAACGAAATTTGTAAAACATCTCAAATTCTTAGATTTATCTTGTTTGCAGACGATACAAATATTTTTGCTTCAGGAGACAACTTAAAGCAACTGTGTCAGATTGTTAACTTGGAACTCAAGAGTGTCAAAAAGTGGTTCAAACAAAACAAATTGTCACTAAATCTGAGTAAAAGCAAAATGATGATATTCGGCAACTGTGATTCTAATGCTCAGGAGGCAACTCAGATAGAGGGTGTTGTTATAGAGCGGGTGCACGAAATCAAATTTCTTGGAGTCATTATAGATGACAGAATCACTTGGAAATCACACATTAAATATATATCTACTAAAATATCAAGAAGCATTGCAGTAATAGCAAAAGCAAAGCACATTTTAAACGTCAAAGCTCTACATACCCTATACTCTTCACTGATTTTGCCCTATTTATACTATTGTACTGTGGTTTGGGGTAGTACCTATAAAAACACAGTTAAACCAATAGTATTGCTGCAAAAAAGAGCTGTCAGATTAATTCATAAAGTTGGGTTTTTAGACCACACAAATCCACTATTTTTCAAATCAAAGATCATGAAGTTCTGCGACATTGTTGAGTCCCAAACGGTACAGATGTTATACAAAGCAAGATATAAACTGTTACCAAACCAAATACAAAGAAGGTTCCAAGAACGTACTGGTCGTTATGAATTACGGGATGAATTAAACTTTAGGACTCAGAGTCATAGCTCCACTTTGAAAAGTTTCAGCCTGACAGTTAATGGTGTACAATTGTGGAATAAATTGGAGATGGAGATGAAACGATGTCCAAACCTTAACCTGTTCAAATATAAATACAAACAAAAGATTTTTGAAAAGTACAGAGAAGAAGAAACATGTTGACACTAGAGGGAGCAGTAGGATCAATTTGTCAATAACCTAAAGGTTATTGACGGAAGTGAGCGGGGAAGTCTTTAGGAGTTACTGCGCGGACGTTTTACTCCTCGTATCATTATGAAAACAAAACACTTCACGTAACTTTATTTAAATAGGGAACACGTGGAAGAGCTTGGTAGCTTCTATCATGAGCTTTTTTGGAGCTATGTGACATGTGGGAGAGGCTGCGTATGTGTGAGCGCACGGACAAATACCAGACGGGGATATATTCACTCGGCTAAGGTTAGGTAAGAACATATCTCAGTATGTAAAAACGGTGGCCTGTTCCTTTAAACACAGCACAAGTCAGGGTGAGGCACAAAGACAAGTAATGCCTGTATAGATGTGTTAATGAGGGAGACTTTGAGTAGATTCATGATTCTGCCACATGTGTCGGCTGAGGATGAACGAGTCCTGGTACAGACACACACAGTCTGGCAGAACAAAACAGTAACAACTACACCGAACCGAAACACGACCAACACTTGATGAGAAAAACTAGGAAGAAGCTTAGATTAGCTTTGTAGGCCTTAGCTTTCAAATGAGGCGCTACACTCGTCTATAGGCTGCAAGCTCCAGTCAAGAAGCTTTTACATTTGGGTAAAGCCGACCAGGAGACAATGCGCTCAGTTACAGTGTGGAGGACGCATCAACACACACGGTTGATGCCGCGCTCTCTCCGCACGCGCCCTCACAGTCCGCACCGGAAAAAGAGGAGAAACAAACTTAGGTCCGAGATCAGGCGAAATCAACTGTGAGGAGCTTTAACCGTGTTGTTTCGCTATTTCCTGATCGAACTTCATTCACGCAGTTCTCAGTAATCCTGTGTTGATATACAGTACATACAGAATATACAGTATATACTTACAGGCGCAGTGACGCAGGTTTGAAGAATGAACGTCTCTGACTCGGAAGTGGCTGAATCTCAGACTCTCTTTATAACAGATCTCCTTCTTCTTCAGAGCGGAGAGCGGGACAGCCCAACGCGCATCCCGCTCGTTTAATATAATAGATCCACGAGGGGGGCGGAGCAGCCTTCGAGTCACGTGATCAACTACGGGGCCTGGGAGGGAACAGATGGTTTGTTTAGTTCTTACAATAAAGGCTGTTTCCCAGGCTGGTTCCGAAACGGGCAGATTGCTAAGAGCTCTTACGCCAAACCGGATGTGCGTCAGCGTCCGCCATGGAAAGTTGCCTCCGAATTGGTAAGTCAGTTAGGAAGTAGTTAGGAAAAGGAGCCTTGATGCTAACTATCATAGCCACTTTAGCATAGGGACCTCTGATGCTAACTATCATGGCCACTTTAGCATAGGGACCTCTGATGCTAACTATCATAGCCACTTTAGCATAGGGACCTCTGATGCTAACTATCATGGCCACTTTAGCATAGGGACCTCTGATGCTAACTATCATAGCCACTTTAGCATAGGGACCTCTGATGCTAACTAACCAGTGATTAGGAGCTATGTGCCATCCCATAAGCCACTGCGCCAGACCCCCCACCCCCCTCGCCCCCACCCTGGAGTGATTCATGCGCAACCACTGTTGATTGACAGGAGCACATTTAATAATAAAAATAATAATAATTAAAAATTAAGATTCTGCACAAGCCAAACTTTATAAAAGTGATAAATCCATGTTGTCGTCCCCACAGCTCAGTCACATGTCAGTGTTAAAGAGGAAACTCAGGAAACGGATTAAATGCTTTTGTTTTCATTTAGTAGAAACTTAAGCCACATGGATCATTTGCATAATGTAGCTTTATGAAACAGCTGTTGAAATAAAATAACACTAAAGGGAAATGTTTGGATCATTTGGATTTATTTTTTTCCTTAAATGTCTTTGTTTGGACACTATGTTGTTGTTGGACACTAGGGGGCGACATGCACTTTTGTTTGGCCTGCACTCCACCAATAACTTTAAAGAAGAAGAAAAGCAGCTGTTGGTGATGTCACTTCCCTTTCCCCTGTTTAAGGACGGACGGATTGTTCAAAATGCTGCTGAAGCTCTAGTTCACTAACTGCATAGAGGTCTAACAGTTGACCCCATGAAAGGTTAAGGAGTTAGTTGCTAGTGTTAGTGCTTAGAGGCTACAATTTGATGGTTTCGGATTGAGCCTCTATGTCCAGGATCCTCGGCGTCTCGACCACTTCGGACGTTATTTGCGTCATCACGGCGCCGCCAAGTGGTTCCATTTCACCTGGACCACTCGCCCCCTCGCAGCTCGACGCCTCCGTTTGGCTCATTTACGAAGGAAACAGCAGTGGATCCTCTGCTGCCTCGGAGAGCTGAAATTACCCATGATGCACTGCAGCATAGTTTCTTTTTTCTTTTCTCGCAAAACTTTATTAGTTTGAACTCACTTTAAAAAACGTTTTGTTCCACATAAACAGTTTCCTGGCCTCTGTTATTCATAAAACAGTTGTTTTAATGAGCATAGATTGACGTGACCTGACGCAGCCGCTCCGGAGGCCGTTCCATCTGAGCTCAGAGGCGGCGGAGAGAGGACACTCTGGAGGAGCCGCCACCGAGGACGTCAACGAAGTGGCCAAACGGAGGACGCATCCTCGCAATTGGGAAACAGCCGTTGTTTTATAGAATAATCAGCTGCCTTTTACTCATGTATTAAATTATATACATGTTTAACCTCTTAGCCCCCACCTGAACCGAGCGTTGTGTTTCCAGTTTGGCTTTACCCAAATCCAAAAGCTGCTTGAAAAAAAAAAAAAAAAGCATAAAAATGAGAAGAAAACGAGGATGAAAAGGCAATAAAAAAGTGACGCAAACGCACCAAAAAAAAGCGACGTAAGAACAACATGAAACTCACGAACAACAAAATGTGACACAAAATGATGAAAGTGCAGCAAATGTAAACACAGGATTTTTTTTCACTTTTTTGCTGAATTTTTGTCATTTTTTTGATGTATTTTTGTCGCTTTTTTGCTGGATTTTTGTCGCTTTTTTATGGATTTTTTTTTAATGGATTTTTGTCACTTGGTTGAGTTTTTGTCATTTTTGTCTCTTTTTTGTCACTATTGAGCGTTTTTTTGTTGTGTTTACATCCTCATTTTCTTCTCGTTTTTTGCTTCTGTTTTGTAGAAGTTTTTAGATTTGGAGAATTTGTAGAAAACATGTTCAGGTGGGAGTTAAGAGGTTAATAAGTAACCGTGTAGAGTAAAGGGATTACAATTGCAAAGCTGGTCATTAGATAAACACTTTTTTGTTATTTTGTTGCAGTTGGAAACATTCGATGACTTGAATGACTCAAATGTAAAAAGGCAAAAACAGACAATGACATTTTGAGTTCATCTCGTCCAAAGCAAAGACTATTGTGTTAAACTAAGTTGGGTAATGTTACAGAGCCGGGCTTGTTCCTTTGTAAGAACTAAAGTCATCAGATATCAGATGTTTTTTATTTAAACAGGGACAGATTTAACACTGACCAAAGGAAAGATGGACCAGGTTAGAGTAAAGATGCTCATTTCCAGCTGTCGTCCCTGGACAGGCTGATGTTGCAGAAACTGATTTAAATGTAGATGAAAACTTGACCATGACATCATTAAAAACATACATTTAATTGAAACAAGATTGAAACATTAGAACATTTTCTCCGGTCCTTTCTCTGGGGGAACGGTCGCTCCTTCATGGCCTCGTTACACGTCATGAGTTTGTTTTTCTAGAAGCCATTTTTTAGTCACTGCGCAAATCTTTTGATTGTCGTTCTTAAGGGGAGACACCACAGGCAAAAGTCAATTTTTTCAGTTTTCAAGTTTTGGGCCAAATCTGTCTCTGAACATACAAGCTTTCACCCGGAAACAGAAAATATGCCTAATCTTCACAATAACATGTTTAAATATTGCGCTGATTCAATGTTCCCCCATAGACTTATATGGGAGAACACAATTTCAAGGGCCTTTTTCTCCAAACACATTTTTCTGTCATTGTGGCGACACTATGTCCACGTCAGTCGGACCTAAAGACTTCACATTTTCCAGCCTTGGACTGAACAATATTTGGAAGATTTTTTCAGAGGGATTTTTTATTATCTAATCCCTTAAGCCCCATTTATTGAGTTTTGAATGTCAAAAAATAAGGCGAAAATTTAATTTTTACAAATTTTTCTACTAAAAAACTGCTTATTTTAAAATTAAACAAGAAATCCAAAATCCCCTCAGAGAAAAAGTCTTGGCAACTCATTTACCAATAAAATGAAACCATAAATTTAAGCTCTGTCCATTATTCAGATTTCGTCGCCGAAAAGATGGGAAATTTGGGGCATTTTTAGGCATAAAACACCTTGTTCTTATATGAAAAGATAAAATGACAGAAAACTTGCAATGTATTTTTTTCTTACATTTAAGTCAGTGATCGACAGCAACAGCTTCAAATTGATATCTGTAAATATACATTTTTTCCCCTATTCACCTGCAGTGTCTCGCCTTAAATAATCTCTGTGGGCGTGAGTTCCACTGACCCGATCACAGAGACGCAGATTTAGCCAATAGGCGGCGTTCACGATTTAGAATGTGATGATGTCATAATGTCAGATGGAGGGCGGGGCCAATACAATAGATACAGACGCATCTCGTCATAGAAAGGGGCGTGGCTTCGCCGAGGGGGAAAATAGAATCTTTAGGGAAACACAATTTTCCCTCTTTTTAGCCGTTTTCTGGTGGAATATGAACTTATTTATCACATAAATAACGTCAAGTGTAAATCGGGCCCATGTGGATATTTTCTCACAGCAGATTGTTCTGTAGAAGTGAAAAAACGGCAGTTGTAGCAAGCGCTAGCTAACCGTTAGCATTAGCCCAATGCTATCATGTAGCATCAAGTTAGCATTCTCCGTTTTTTTTATGTATTTATGGGCTGTTGAACCACTTTGCTCCTCCCCATGTCTTTGTATCTTTATTTAGTAGAAACTATATTCATAATTCAGCGTTTGTTAAAGTAGTTTTTTCAATAATTAGAGAAAGTTTAGATTTTTTCAAAATTGTTTCCCCCTTAACTGTTTTCAAACATGACCATATATGGGCGATTCCAGAGATGCGTCTGTATCTATGGGAGAAATAGAGTTTTTGGAAGAAAATCTCCAAAACGAAAAAAGACAAATGTTTTTCCTCTTCAGTGTTTGATCGTGATCGGATTCTCAAACCTGTGAGATTATTATTATGTCTGAAAGTCTTTTCTTTTGGACAACATCACACTCATGTTTTCACATATCGTCACCACCTTTTGATGTTTTTCAGAGATAATAATTGTACATTAGTTCATATGAGCCGACAGAGGAGACGATGAACTTTGTGACAGTTTGTGTTTCATGTGGATTCCTCCAGTAATGACTGAGACATGAGCCAAACAACAAAGGTATAAACACATGCATTTTGTCAGTTACTGTAGTTACCATAGTTACCGTCAGTCGCTCCACCTCCATGTTAAACTATGGCTCTTTAGAATGTTGTGATGTCACGTGAACGCCGCCTATTGCTGGGTTGCAGGTGACATCACAGCGTTCTAAAGGCCTATACTATTACATAGAGGACAAATTATTTTGTTTTTGAGGACATTTTTGGTCTTGTACAGAGAGATCTTGGACCCAGTGACTGATATTAATGATCTTTTTTGTAATTCATACATTTTCTTTCTTTCTTCAATTTTTCCTATTAACAGCATTACACTTGCACAAGTCGTAGCTAGAAAGAAAATGTATGAATTACAAAAATTATCATTAATATCAGTCACTGGGTCCATGATCTCTCTGTACAAGACCAAAAATGTCCTCAAAAACAAAAGATTTTTTCCTCTTTATAATAGTATAGGCTTTTAGAATGTGGTGATGTCACGTGAACGCCGCCTATTGTGAATTAAAGTAGTTGAATCACTAACAAAACTTCCTACAGTGGAAACAAGTTTGCACTTATTCATTTTCATTTCATTTTATTTCATTCAAAAGTGATGTTTTGCAATCACAATAAAACCGCCAATTCAACACAGTATGAATGAAACGGAGCAGAAGAACAAGTCTTATAACATCTGCCCCTTTTGTTACTTCACACTTTACACTGGTATGTATTTATGTCTACATACATATATTTACAGTCTTATGTATATGTATATTTACAGTATTAACAGATGTTTTTGTATTCTATATTCAGCTTTTCAATATATAAAATACAGAACCTTCGTATTCTTGAATGTTTACAAATGGTCAATACATTTTCATGATCATTTATATTAATAAGCTGCATCTGCACGATCGATGAGCCCAGAGCAAATCTCCCCATGAGGGACGATATAGTTTCATTCATTCATTCATTCATTCATTCATTCATTCAGATAAAGAAACCCAGATTGAGCCTTTGTGTTTTTTTTGTCGCTTTATACAAAGAACTTCTGAGGAACAAACATGATCTGGAGCTGTTGATGATGAACGACATGTTGAATCTGGAAAAAAGGTGTGAAAATAGCGACAAAACTGAGACGAAAACAAGGATGGGAATGTGACAAAAAAGTGAGGAAAAATTACAAAAAAAATCACTCAAAAATGACAAAAAATGACAAAAAATGACAAAAAAATTATGAAAAAATTACAAAAAATCACACAAAAAATCTCCCCCAAAAAAGACCAAAAAAAGACCAAAAAAATGACAAAAAATGTGACAAAAAACAACAAAAAAGACACATATACACATGTCTTATATATACATATATGTATATTTACAGTATTAACAGATGTTTTTGTTTTCTATGTTCAGTTTTTCAATATATAAAATACAGAACCTTCGTATTCTTGAATGTTTACAAATGGTCAATACATTTTCATGATCATTTATATTAATATGCTCTAATTGTGTTGTCAGCTGCATCTGCACGATCGATGTGCCAGAGCAAAGAGGGACGATATAGTTTCATTCATTCATTCATTCATTCATTCAGATAAAGAAACCCAGATTGAGCCTTTGTGTATTTTTTTTGTCGCTTTATACAAAGAACTTCTGAGGAACAAACATGATCTGGAGCTGTTGACGATGAACGACATGTTGAATCTGGACCACAGAGAACGGCTCATACGTGTGAGGTCACGGTTCATTCAGAAAGACCGTTTATCACCTGTGGCTGAAAATAAAATGACGATGGATCAATAATGTTTATGTTTATCATGGTCTTGATTCTAAACATTTCCTGTACTTACAGTGTGAGAGTTTTCTTTACTTCAGTCTGACCAGACCTGGAGCGAGGAATTATTATGTGGCGTCCAAGGCCGTGGGAACCCGGGGTGCTGAGGGCGCTGCAGCACCCCCTGGTGGATAGTTTGTGAACTGCAGGCGATATTAACCCCTTAACTCCCACCTGAACAGAGCACATTTTCTCCAGCTTTACCCAAATCCAAAAGCTTCTGGAAACAAGGTGTGAAAATAGCAACAAAACTGAGACGAAAACAATGACAAAAAATGACAAAAAAATGATGAAAAAAAATGACAAAAAATGTGACAAAAAAATCACAAAAAAATTATAAAAAAGACAAAAAAAAATTTTTTTGTCATTTTTTGGTGTTTTTATTGTAATTTTTCGTCAAACTGTTCTCATTTTTTTGTAAATTTTTTGTAAAATTTTTCTCACTTTTTCGTCAAATTTTTGTCCATTTTTGTCATTTTTTGTTTTTTTGTGTTTTTTTGTTGTTGCAATTTTTCAAAATTACAAAAAATTACAAAAAATTACAAAAAAAGACCAAAAAAAGACAATAAAAGACAAAAAAATTACAAAAAAAATGACAATAAAATGACAAAAAAAAGACAACTGGAGAAAATGCTCTCGGTTCAGGCGGGAGTTAAGAGATTAATAAACAGGATTTATGCACAGAAACAGTATTTTGGGGGTAAATTTTGTCCCTCAGCGCCCCCTCACTAAAACATCTTCCCACGGCTCTGGAGGTTCTCACAGCAAATAAAACATTCTTCAAATATTACACTCGAGTCTTTAAGCTTCAACACATTCAATAAAGTCACATTAAAGATCTTTAAAAAACACCAAAAAGATCAAACAATAGAAATAAAAACACGAGTAAACGACGTGAGTGAATGTGCAGTGATGTAGAAAGAAAAAAAAAGAAAAATCACAAAAAATGACAAAAAAACAACAACAAAAATGACAAAAAAAAATCACAAAAAAATGTCAAAAAATCACCAAAAAAAAAGGCAATAAACAACTAAAAAACACAAAAATTGAGTTGAATACCCCCCCCCCAAAAAGATGGAAAAAATATCTTCCCACGGCTCTGGAGGCATCTGGAGGTTCTCACAGCAAATAAAAAAATCACATTCTTCAAATGGTCACACTTGCCCCGTGAGACGCCAGGTGTTTCTTCATGTTCCCTGACTGACTAAAGGCCTGCCCACACTCCCCACAGACAAACGGCTTCTCCCCAGTGTGAACTCGCAGGTGAATCTGAAGTGCACCGCTCGAAGTGAAACCCTTCTCACATCTGTCACAGCTGTACGGCCTTTCTCCAGAGTGGATTCTCATGTGAACCTTCAGAGCGCCCGACGTTATGAACTCCTTCCCGCACTGATCGCAGCCGTACGGTTTCTCCCCCGTGTGGGTTCGGACGTGAGTGGCGAGGGCCTCCGTCGTCTTGAAAGCCTTGTCACACTGGTCACATTTGTGCGGCCTCTCGTCACTGTGGCTGCGCTTGTGCATTAAGAGGTTGCCTAAATTCCTGAAGGCCTTCCCACACTGCTCACACTCGCACGGCTTCTCCCCAGTGTGAATGCGCTGGTGTAGCTGAAGACACTGTAAAGTTTTGAAAAACTTCTCACACGTCTCACACTTAAACGTCTTCTCTTTAACGTGGCTTTTAAGGTGAGACACGAGGTGGTAATTCGTCTTAAAGCTCTTTCCGCACTTCTCACAGTTTAACGGTCTTTCGACAGTGTGGACTTTCCGGTGCTGCTTTAAGCTTTGTGACTGAGTGAACGCCTGCCCACACTCTTCACACACGAAGGGTTTCTCTCCGGTGTGGATTCGACGGTGCACTGTCAAGTCTTTCAAGATCCTGAAGTTTTTACCACACTGTTCACACTTGTACGGCTTTTCCCCAGAGTGAATCCTCATGTGGCAATTGTAGGTGTAAGACTGAGAGAACTCCTTCCCACACTGATCGCAGCTGTAGGGTTTCTCCCCAGTGTGGGTGCGATAGTGGTTGCTGAGGTGCTCGGATCTCCGGAAAGCCTTGTCACACTGGTCGCATTTGTACGGCCTCTCGCCTCTGTGGACTTGCCTGTGAACTGAAAGATTATTTTTTGACCTGAATTTCATCCCGCACTGGTCACACTCGAACGGCTTCTCTCCGGTGTGAACGCTCTCGTGTTTTTTGAGGGAATCGGCCCGTCCGAACGTCTGACCGCAAACATCACAGCTGTACATTTTATCCCCAGTGTGGGCGATCATGTGAGATTTGAGACTTTGAGATGAGGAAAAGGACTTCTCACACTGGTCACAGCTGTATGGTTTCTCTCCAGTGTGGATCCTCTTGTGTGCATATAGTGTGGCCGACTGAGAAAAGGCCTTGTCACAAACATCACAGCTGTACGGTTTCTCCCCAGTGTGGACTCTGCTGTGGGTTTGGAGCTGAGCCGATGTAGAAAAACTCTTCTCACACTGGTCACACTTGTGCGGCTTCTCTTTAGTGTGGATCCTCATGTGTACCGTGAGGGCACCGGCCTGTGTAAATTCCTTCCCACACTGGTCACAGCTGTACGGTTTCTCCCCAGTGTGGACTCTGCTGTGGGTTTGGAGCTGAGCCGATGTAGAAAAACTCTTCTCACACTGGTCACAAGTGTAAGGCTTCTCTCCAGTGTGGATTCTCATGTGTACATTGAAGGCCCCCGCGTTTGTAAATCCCCTCCCACACTGGTCACACTCAAAAGGCTTCTCTCCAGTGTGGATTTTCATGTGTGTGCGAAGGCTCCCGTGCTGTGTAAACTTCTTCCCGCACTGGTCACAGCTGTGCGGCTTCTCTCCAGTGTGGACGATCATGTGTTTTTTCAGATATGAAGGTTCAGAAAAACTCTTCTCACACTGGTCACACTTGTGCGGCTTCTCTCCGCTGTGGATTTTCATGTGTGTGCGAAGGCTCCCGTGCTGTGCAAATGTCTTCCCGCACTGGTCACAGCTGTACGGTTTCTCTCCAGTGTGGGTTCTGTAGTGCACCTTTAGCCTTGCAGGGCCAGACAGTTTCTTTCCACACTGGTCACAGGTGAACACCATTGTTGCTCTGCACATAAAGCACATAAAATGATGTTAAAAATGAGGACAGTTTAAACACATACTTGATATCTGCAGGACACAGGAGCAGTGTCTCTGTGGAAGCACCTGTGGTACTTGTGTCTCCTCAGAGTCGTCAGTGTTTTCTACAGTCGCAGTCGCCTGGTGGAAAGATCACATTTGTTCATCTCACATTGATAAGATAATGTTATAAGCCTATAGGCTTCTACCTCATGCACAGGCTATTATTCTTCTTCATTATTTTGTTGTATATTCATACATCCGAATGGATGCTTTTTATGTTCTTTTTTTTCTGTTTAACTAGTTATGCTAAAGTGCTAAATAAATAAATAAAAATAATAAAACAAATAAACAAGGCAAGATCTGCCCTGTGCTTTTTCCCTGGGGCCTTAAAGGAACAGGCCACCGTTTTCACATACTGAGATATGTTCTTACCTAACCTTAGCCGAGTTAATATATCCCCGTCTGGTCTTTGTCCGTGCGCTCACACATACGCAGCCTCTCCCACATGTCATATAGCTCCAAAAAAGCTCACGATAGAAGCTACCAAGCTCTTCCACGTGTTCCCTATTTAAATAAAGTTACGTCAAGTGTTTTCATGCAAAGTATATTTACACAGAAATGTAGCATGTCGACTCCTAAAGGTTATTGACGGAAGTGAGCGGGGGAAGTCTTTAGGAGTTACTACGCGGACGTTGTGCTCCTCGTATCATTACGCCTCACAATATAGTCCCCCTTTTTATTTGCTTATAAAATCCACATGTTACATTTCTGTGTAAATATACTTGGCATGAAAACACTTCACGTAACTTTATTTAAATAGGGAACACGTGGAAGAGCTTGGTAGCTTCTATCGTGAGCTTTTTTTGGAGCTATGTGACATGTGAGAGAGGCTGAGACTTTGAGTAGATTCATGATTCTGCCCCACATGTGTCGGCTGAGGATGAACGAGTCCTGGTACAGACACACACACAGAGTCTGGCAGAACAACACAGTAACAACTACACCGAACCGAACAACGACTAACACTTGATTAGAAAAACTAGGAAGAAGCTTAGATTAGCTTTGTCGGCCTTAGCTTTCAAATGAGGCGCTGCACTCGTCTATAGGCTGCAAGCTCCAGTCAAGAAGCTTTTACATTTGGGTAAAGCCGACCAGGAGACAATGCGCTCAGTTACAGTGTGGAGGACGCATCAACACACGCGGTTGACGCCGCGCTCTCTCCGCACGCGCCCTCACAGTCCGCACCGGGAAAAGAAGAACAAACTTAGGTCCAATCAGGCGAAATCGACTGTGAAGAGCTTTTAACCGTTGTTTCGCTATTTCCTGATCGAACTTCATTCACGCAGTTCTCAGTAATCCTGTGTTGATATACAGTACATACAGAATATACTTACAGGTACAGTATATACTTACAGGCGCAGTGACGCAGGTTTGAAGGATGAACGTCGCTGACTCGGAAGTGGCTGAATCTCAGACTCTCTTTATAACAGATCTCCTTCTTCTTCAGAGCGGAGTGCGGGACAGCCAAGAGCGCATCCCGCTCGTTTAATATAATATATCCACGAGGGGGGGGGGGCTGAGCAGCCATTGGGTACAGCCTTCGAGTCACGTGATCAACTACGGGGTCGGAGAGGGAACAGAAAAGATGGAAGTACAGCATAAAACACCAAAAAACACCATAAAACACCATAAAACAACAACTGACAAAAACTGATGAAAGCACAGTAAAAAAAAATATAGTGAAATAGAAAGTACAGATACAGGCTCTAAAATATAGTGAAGTAAAAGTAGAAAGTATTCAGCATAAAATTTACAAGTACCTTTAATTTGTACTTTTTACATGTACTTGTTACTTTGTTACTTTCCACCACTGCAGTGAGGGTATTGTACAATGCACATTCTTGGTCCTACGAACTACAAACGCCCTTCAAATGATTATCAGTGTTTTTCAACCTTTTTTGAGCCAAGGCACATTTTTTTCATTGAAAAAATCACGAGGCACCACCAGCAGAAAATATAGAAAAATGTAACCCTGTAGCCTATATTCAGTCGTTCACATCAAAGTATAATAGGAACACTGTATAGTCTCACTACCCATAATCCCACAGTCACCGCCACCTGCCGCATCCATGCATCACTAATTCTCTTGTTTCAAAGAAATGAGCGACTGAATATGGAGTATTTATTACATGGTTACTCTGCTCTAGAAGCACAGACACTCGAAAACGGTACAATATTTGCGGAAAACAATGAATTTGTTTTCAAAAAACAACTAGGTGAAATTGGATCATTTTCCAAGGCACACCAGACAATATCTCATGGCACACCAGTGCGCCACGGCACAGTGGTTATTTTATTTTATTTTATTTTATTTTATTTTATTTTATTTTATTTTATTTTATTTTATTTTATTTTATTTTATTTTATTTTATTTTATTTTATTTTATTTTATTTTATTTTATTTTATTTTATTTTATTTTATTTTATTTTATTTTATTTTATTTTTGTTGTTTACGTATGTTTTCATTAATTATTCTTTAGTAATAGTTTTGTTTTAAGTTATCGTGTTTGTCTTGTCAATAAAGTTTTTTTTTTTTTTTTTTCAATCAGCTGCTTTTCTTTACATCACAACAAACATGGCGGCGGGAGACGGCTAGCTAACGAACAGGAAGAGCCGCAACACACCAAACATCCCCCCCCCCCCCCCGAAATAACCTAAATAACAGCCCTTGTTTCACGTCCTAAGGTTCGGGATGGAGCCTGTTTTATTCACGGAAGAAACTCCCGAGAGGAAAGTGGCCATTGTTGGCTCGGAGTTGGTAGAAAACTACACGGTACGTCTTGTTCGATTAGCACGGCTTGTTAGCATGAAACGTTAGCTCACTCTTTACCAGCCACACGGGCGGTTCTGACTCCAGTGACAGCCGAGTAAATGATTAGTTTTCAGTAGGAACACTTTACTTAGCTGGAGATTTGATGTGTCACTCGCATTTTAACCGAAAAATGTTTCTAATTTGTCAAGATTTGTCAACCATTGCACTATGTAATCAACGTTATGATCTATTATCTTTGATTTTATTGCTCTTTATTTGCTCTCGGGTGTTTTTTATTACATGTCACGATGGAAATGTTTTATTTGCACGGATTAGAGCAGAGGTAATATGATCTCTAGCTGTGATTTGCTCAACCCAAGTGAAGTCAATAACAAGCATCTCAAATGTTTTGGTTTAGTTAATGGATAATGTGGTAAATTTAGTTTCTGACTTGTTTTCTGACAAGTGGCATCTGCAACAAACCCATTCTTTGTTTCATGTGTGCTGAGATAATACATTAACAAAACAGTAATAGTAATATAGAGTAATAAGCCTTATTTACCGCATCTGGGTGTACAGAGTTCGGGAATGTGACGTCATATCGTTGAGCATTATGGGATTAGCAGCAATTGTAAACTAATGGAGATTTTGGAAGTTAAAATACTGGAGTTATTGTAGGGCTGCTCGATTATTGAAAAAATAATAATCACGATTATTTTTGTCATAATTGAAATCACGATTATTCAAACGATTATTTGTTGCCTTTAAAAAAATCCATCAAAAAAGTGACAAAAATCCAGCAAAAAAGTGACAAAAATCCAAAAAAAAGACAAAAATCCAGCAAAAAAATGACAAAAATCCATCAAAAAAGTGACAAAAATCCAGCAAAAAATGACAAAAATCCAGCAGAAAAAAGACAAAAATCCATCAAAAAAGTGACAAAAATCCAGCAAAAAAGTGACAAAAATCCCCCAAAAAAGGACAAAAATCCAGCCAAAAAATGACAAAAATCCAGCAAAAAAGTGACAAAAATCCAGCAAAAAAGTGACAAAAATCCATCAAAAAAAGACAAAAATCCATCAAAAAAAGTGACAAAAATCCAAAAATTAAAAATTTGAAAAAAAAAAACATTAAAAAAAAATTGAAAAAATTAAAAATAATTGAAAAAAAAAAATTGAAAAAAAAAATTATAAGCGATTTTTTGCTATTATGCTAATTTTGTAATCGTTTACTGTTGTAATCGAAATCGTAATCGAATTTCGATTAATTGCACAGCCCTAAGTTATTGTTCAGATTAAAACACTTGGAGTGAGTGAGTGAGTTAGACGTATTTACAGCTTGTATCGGCGTTGTTCCACGGCTATTTTCTCCACTTTATAAACTGTTTTTAGCTAATGTTAGTCAATGGAAATGTATGCCAACAGCTGCAAAGATGGCCGATCTCCATGGTAGCTGTAGACTTTCCCGAACTCTATTTTTATAGCTAATCATAGGTTTATTGCACATTGTGATGTTGAGTTGAGTGTCGTCTGCAAATAATTGTGTCTTTGCTTCCTGTTTGTTCATAGCACAAAGACAGGGGAAACTGAAAGAAAGTGTGTCTTCAGTGTATGAGCAAAATAATATGTGAATGTTAACCTTTAAACCCCCACCTGAACCGAGCACATTTTCTTCTGTTTGGCTTTACCCAAATTTAAAAACGTAGTTTAAAAAAAGTATCAAAATAGCGGCGTAAACGAGGATAAAAACGCAGTATTAAAGCAACAAAAAACGAGGCGAAACACGACAGAAAAGTGATGAAAAAGCAACAATAAAGCCACAAAAATGTGATGAAAACGCATTTAAAAAATTGACTGAAACATGGCTGTTGCCTCCAGTCAAGACGCTTCTAGATTTGGGTAAAGCCAAACTGGAGAAAATGCTGTTCAGGCGGGGATTAAAGCAGTACTAAGTAACTTATTTACCTTAATAAATCCTTCCCGTAGTCCCTGTGGGGGTAATACAAGTGTTTATGGGATGAGTGGAGGGTCTTTCATCGCCCCCTGGTGTCTCTGGCCAGAAAACCATGTTTGCAACTTGACTGCCACCGGTGCGGAGAAAGCAATACACACTAATGGAATCACGAAGAAGAAGCTAACATGCTAACGGGCAAAGCTAACTGCGGGCTAACGTCACTTTAAACAGTATTTACAGCCAAGTTTGAGTGAAAAAAAATATTTCTATTGTATAATTGGATGCACAGTAACCCTCTCTCCCTTCACCTTTCCTGTCAGTGTAGTATTTACTCTCCGAGACAATTAATAAATTAAAAAATCGTAACTTGCTACTACACCTGCAGTTGCGCTTATGGCCTTTAGGGGGAAGAGTTACTTAGTACTGCTTTAAGAGGTTAAAGTTTAAACTTTTTAATCTTTTGATCCACAATTATCACATATTCGTAAGGAAAACTCCTTGAGAAAACACATTTTTATCCACATCATTTCTTTAGGCAAGGCAAGTTTATTTTAGAGCACAGTTTATACACAAGGCAATTCAAAGTGCTTCACAGTTGCATAAAATAAGTGCAGATAAAATACTTTCAGTGCTCGGGCAAAAAGAACTGTTTTCAGCCTGGATTTGAACATTGTCAGAGTTGAGGCCTGTCTCACATCCTCGTGAAGACTGTTCCAGATTTAAGCTGCATGAAACTGAAACGCAGCCTCACCGTGTTTATTATTGACTCTGGGAACCACCAGGAGGCCCCTCCCTGAAGTTCTCAGGGCCCGAGATGGTTCATACGGCTCTAACATGTCAGAGATGTACTTTGGAGCTAAACCATGAAAAGACTTGTAACGAGCAGAGCTGTTTTAAATTCTCTGAGTGACAGGAAGCCAGTGCAGAGACCGGAGCACTGGACTAATATGGTCGTGTTAGTCCAGTTTCTATATGTGTCCAGTGTCTACATGAACTAATTTGGGAACTTGACTAAACGAACCATGTTTTTGGCACTTTATCCTGTTGATCAGAAACCATAGGCAAACATCTGACAATATCTACTTCTGACTGTAATTTGATGCTTGTTTTTTATTGATTCTGATTCTGATGGAGTGTGTTTTTGTAGGTTTACATCATCGAGGTGAGCGACGGCCTCCATCGATGGACCGTCAAACACAGATACAGTGATTTCCACGAGCTCCATGAGAAGGTAGCGACTTTCGACCTGATTCCAAAGGGACATATTTAGACAAATGTAGAATTATCACAGCTCCCTGAACCAGGGCCGGACTGGGACTGAAAAACGGCCCCGGACTCTGACCAGCCTGGCCCAAGTTAGCGTAAATGTGACACTTACCCCCCGCCTTAACGGAGCGCATTTTCTCCAGTTCGGCTTTACCCAAATCTAAAAGCTTCTCGGCTGGAGAGCAACAATGTAGCGCCTCATTTGAAAGCTGAGACCTACAAAGTGATGGCAACTTTTTGTCAAGTCGCCGCATTTTTTGTCTTAGTTTTGTTGTTTCTTCCTTACTTTTTGTGGCTTTTTGTTGTGTTTTTGTCACTTTTTTGTCACATTTTTTCTATCATTTTTTTTGTTATGGTTCTGTCACGTTTTTGTGGCCTTTTCGTTGCTTTGTTGTCGTGTTTTTGTTGACTTTTCATCACTTTTTTTGCTTTTCCGGCACATTTTTGTTTGGTTTTCATCCTCTTTTTTCTCGCTATTTTGATCCTTTTCTTTTTAGCTTTTAGATTTGGGTAAAACTCGGTTAAGGCGGGACCGGTGGCCCTAGAGCCAGTGGCCCTTCTGAGCTCTTCCAGAATGGACGTATGGCCAGTCCGCCCCTGCCCTGAACCTTAACATAGTAATAATCTTCTTATTCTAGAGCTGTTCCTCTGACACATTTTTATCACTCTTTTAACACAAAATAAATGCCATTGAAATAAATAAGGTAAAACTAACTATTCTCAAGAGCCGATTGTTGAATGTCCATTGTGTTTTGCTGTGTAAAATAAATACAATAATAACAATGTAAAGACCATAGCACAGTTTACTCCCAGGTTTAATTCTGTCTTTGTTCACATATCTTTCAGCTCTAAACAACAGTAAAGCCACAATTTAACCCTCCGTTACTTTGCATATTAGTAAAACACATTAGTAACGGTATTTCATGTCGGTCTCGGATGTAAACAATATGAGTATTGCAGCATATTTGATGACTAAGTACTTAAAGGAACAGGCCACCGTTTTTACACACTGAGATATGTTCTTACCTGAGCTGTGACGAGTTCTTTAGGACCTGTCTGATCTTCAGTCACGTAAACACAGCGCAGACGGCGTTAGCATTTAGCCTCTCCCTCTCTCCTCTATAGCTCCAAAACAGGTCAAGATAGAAGCTACCAAGCTAGGAGTAGTTTGAAATCCGCGGAGTAATCTTCACTTTACTGTGCGGATGCCAAACTACTCCTGGTATTATTACGCCTTACAATATAGTTCCCCCTTTTATCCGCTTCTAAAATCCACATTGTTTAATTGTGTGTAATTATACTTTGTAGTGGAACACTTCACGTAACCATATTTAAATAGGGGAAACGTGGAAGAGCTTGGTAGCTTCTATCTTGACCTGTTTTGGAGCTATAGAGGAGAGAGGGAGAGGCTAAATGCTAACGCCGTCTGCGCTGTGTTTACGTGACTGAAGATCAGACAGGTCCTAAAGAACTCGTCACAGCTCAGGCAAGAACATATCTAAGTAAGGAAGTAAGGAAGTAAGGAAAGTAAAGTAATGTTTATTTATATAGCACCTTTCACAGACAAAAGTCACAAAGTGCTTCACAAAAATACAAAATAGATATACAAAGTACATTTACATTGACAGTCACAAAAAACGTGGTCATGAAACAACCCCTATTCCACTGTAAAAACGGTGGCCTATTCCTTTAAGCCCTGCACTATCCAACAGCTCTAATGTAAAGTTTTCCTTCATTCCTCTCAGTTAACGGCAGAGAATAAAGTGGACCGGCGCCTGCTGCCTCCGAAGAAGATTTTAGGTAAAAACTCCAAGCCTTTGGTGGAGCGTCGTCAGAAGGAGCTGGAGCAGTATCTTCAGACTCTGTTGGTGCAGTTTCCACAGGCCACGCCCCCTGCGCTCTCCTGCTTCCTCCATCTGCAGCTCTATGTGAGTAAACTATGCATCTTATACGTTTCATCTGTTGTGCACTAGGTTGGTCATTAAAAAGTGCCTCTATTTATTTGACATGAAGTGTTTTAAATACCAGCAGGAGGGGCAGATGGTTTGGGACACTCTTAGAAGGCTGACATAACATCGTCACTTTTTACTTTTTACTTGTACTTCACAGCACGAGGTTCACAGGGACGGGCCGTTCTGTGTGACGTTTGCATGTTCTCCCCCCTCCTCTGATTTCTCTTTCACCAAACATGTGCAATTGGCCAGGATGACTGAGTGTGTTTGAGAGTGCAAGTCGGGGACAACGTTAGGAAATTATCCTGCATGATTCTCATGTGCGTTCATTAACATGTTCTGTCCTGAATAAACAAACAAACAAATACAATTTTTAAATGAATTAACTTCCCAAACTGAATTGTGTAGCCGTGTATCAGAGGCACCATGATCATCCCCTGCCAGATTGGGCTCATTTTATTCATTTATTTAATTCAAAATGAAAACCAAGGAGAAGAGCGATCTTATGATATCTGCTCCATTGTTAACTTAGCAATCACTGTAGCGGAGTATGGTTTATTTTGACGTACTTCCTGTACAAATGACGTAGTTTCCGGTATTGTAGGAAGTGCTTGAATGTTTTTAGGTCAGTGCTAGATCGTCTGCTCCGGAGGGACGGTGTGCTGTGAGTTTGTATAGATCTATGAGTTGGTTTGTCTAAAAATACAAATAATCCTAATCCTTAAAGTTAACCCCTTAACTCCCACCTGAACAGAGCACATTTTCTCCAGTTTGGCTTTACCCCAATCCAAAAGCTTCTGGAAAAAAGCTGTGAGAATGGCAATAAAACAATGATGGAAATGTGACAAAAAAGTGAGAAAACATTGACAAGAAAGTGACGAAAAATTTATGAAAAAGTGGCAAAAATGTCACAAAAATGTCACAAGAAATTGACAAAAAATTGACAAAAAATTGACAAAAAATTGACGAAAAATTGACAAAAATGTGACAAAAAATTGATGAAAAATTGACAAAAATGTGACAAAAAATTGATAAAAAATTTACAAAAAATTGACGAAAAAATGACAAAAATGTGACAAAAAAATTACAAAAAATTGATTAAAAATTGTCAAAAAAAATGTCAAAAAAGTGACAAAAATGTGACAAAAATGTGACAAAAAATTGACGAAAAATTACAAAAAATGTATTAAAAATTGTCAAAAAAATGTCAAAAATGTGACAAAAAAATGTCAAAAATGTGACAAAAAATTGACAAAAATGTGACAAAAATTGATTAAAAATTGGCGACAAAAATGACACAAATGTGACAAAAAAATTACAAAAATTGATAAAAATTGACAAAAAAATGTCAAAAATGTGACAAAAAATGATTAAAAATGGACGAAAAATGTGATAAAAAATTACAAAAAAGTTACAAAAATGAGTTGAACACCCAACAAAAAAATGTTGGAAAAAAAATCCGATGACGTGAGGAAAAAGATCCTCTCGGTTCAGGCGGGAGTTAAGAGGTTAACCATTTCCCTGGCCCTAACCTTAATTTGTGTCCTGATATCTCACGTGTTCACAGCAGACTGTCCCTCCGGAGCAGACGATCGAGCACTAACCATGTTTTTATCATCATGGCGGGAGAATGTGTAAAATGCCTCACGGTTTACCGATTTACTTCTGGCTCCTCGCTGAAGGGAGGAAAAAAGCTCTTACTGTAGGATCCCAGCTGAATTATTGAAGCGTACAAGTGGTACATTTCCATCTTTATTTCCATTCTTTATGACCAGCGTAAGAGCTAAAAGGTTAAACACAAGCAAATTATACTCATGCTTAAGATTGTTTCATGAGTATAATTTGCTTGTGTTTAACCTTTTAGCTCTTACGGTGGTCATAAAGAATGGAAATAAAGATGGACACGGAAATGTACCACTTGTACGCTTCACTAATTCAGCTGGGATGCTACAATCACTTTACGTTAACTCCAGAGGTTACATTAACCGAGAATTCTCTGTCATTTACGGAATATTTTTTACTTTGACGGAAAATTTCAAAAGCCGTCCGTCATTTTGAAGGATTTAAAATCAAGCCGTAACGAAAATAAAGACGCAGCTCTGTTGTTTGTCATAGCACGCAGGTCTCTCACTGCCTCGCTCGCTAACTTTCCTGACCCGCTAACAACAACACGGGAAGAAAACCACGATGCAAACGCGGTTAAAGGCTAATAATATCCTTCCCATATGGAGCCGCTCTTCTCACGTCAGTCTCTGGACGAGCTCATCTATTCCCCCCTCTCTCTCTCTCTTTCCCTCCCCATGTGTGGTAGCGGCGGCGCGTCGTGCAGTGATGCCAACTGGTAAACATTGTCCCGTTCACCCACCGTCTCTTACATTCCGTTAAGATTGACAAATGCAAATAATAAGCTCCACTTTACATTTGTATGAGCGTAATCTGAGCCTTGATGTTGAGTTTATGCACATTTCTGTTGCAAAATGTACCATGACTGTTCAGATCAGGTTTAGTTTAGCTCCATTTATCCTGCAATCTCACATTTTTACTAACATAAATAATATGCAGCCTATATATATACATTTATTAAAAGAAAAAAAAAAACGCTTATGAGAGATTAATTCATGAAGGATAAAAATTGCTCATGACGGATTTTTTTCAACCCCGTCCTTCAAAATGAAGGAGAGAAATTATCCCGAGCGAAACCACTGGTTCACTCTGTTATTTTGCCTTTTTTATTTTTATAGTATTTACAGTTACCACAGAGTGTGCTTCAGATATAATTTAGTGCATGTTGCAATGGTTAAGCAGAATTAAGTTGTCCCTCTAACTCAGTTTAGGTTAGTCATAAGAGGTGCATTAGCTGTAATAAATCTAAAGTAATTCACTTTATGTAGAGACCTTCCCCCTGACCTGAAGATTAGTTTGATCAGTTACAATCGTCACATTCTTCTCTTTTGTCAGGTTGCCCCAGGGCAGCTGTAACTTCACGACCACTGAGCGTGACTTAAAGGGAATGCATAAATTAGACTTAGACATAAATGAAATAGCTGTGACCTACTTCTGTTACTGATGCTACTTCTGCAGAAGCTTCTCCTCTGTGTCTTCTAAATAGCTTGTAAATAACCATCTCTTGCCTGAGGCTGTACTGACACGGGGGTCATGTGCTTTAACAGGAGCCGAATTGTTCTAACAATCGTTTCTCTGTCCCAGGAGGTCAATGGGGTCACAGCGGCGCTGGCCGAGGAGCTCTTCCACAAAGGTGAGCTCACATACGTCCCTCTTAATGCGGCTTGTGGGAAATTTAAATTTGTATAATACTTCAAAAGCACATCAGGAATTGTCTTAAAGGAGAGGAAAAAAGGCAAAAACAAAGCGGCATGGAGCACGGCAGGAGGGGCTGATGGTGGATGGGACAGGAGTGGGGGGTCCGCAGGTCAGGACAGGGGCACAAAGCATCCAGTCCATTCATCTACTGCAGGGGTAGTTTAAGTTTAATGGTTTTGTATAGCCCAATATCACAACAGAAGTCGTCTCACAGGGCTGCAACAAACATCAAGGCAATAAAACAGAGCAATAAATATGACAATTAAAAGTTCGGGTAAATATAATGGCAATGGGTAGGCAAGTTTGCATCATGGAGGCCAAACCTGACCATTGTAGCCTAAAGTTAAGAGCCATTTTCTGCAAATACCGTCTGTGCTGTGTTTACGTGACTGAAGATCAGACAGGTCCTAAAGAACTCGTCTAAGCTCAGGTAAGAACATATCTCAGTGTGTAAAAACGGTGGCCTGTTCCTTTAAGGTTAAGGTATAAATAAATATTCCAGTTCTCATTGTTGGTGCTCTTTGGAGAACTGAACCCATTATGCCTTTGTTAATATCCAGCTGACAGTAAAAATGCCTCTGAAGAGCCATGTTAACCCCTCAGGACGTGACTTTTTACAGAAGTTGTACACGTGGCTTTGTTCAGAGAATAACCATTCAGCTTTTTCATATATACTGAAAATGCGGCTTGTGATCTCCCGCAGGTGAGCAGCTGCTCGAGGCCGGTCAAGTGTTCACTCTGCGCCCCCTGCAGCTCTATTCAGTCACTCAGCAGCTGCGTCTGGCCAAACCCACCTGCTTCACCGGAGACGCCAAAACTGACCTGGGACACATCCTGGACTTCACCTGCCGCCTCAAGTACCTCAAGGTAACCACAGCTAACACTCTAGTTTACGCAATCTGCCTGTCACTCACACATGTTTAGATTTGTGATGTGAATAAGTCTCTGACCCTCTGAATCACATGTTGAATGACAAGTCTTTACGTTGTCAGGCTTTCATTCACTTCCACATTTCCTCTCAGCTGGTCAAGCAGATTCTTAAAGAGGGGGTGTTCTGCTTTTTTCAGTCACATAGCTCCAGTCTATATCACACTACAATGATGACAAACCTTCTGCTGGTCTGTAAATGCAGTAAATTAGAATAACTGCCTTGTATAAAATGTCTCTCTCAAAATGGCTGTAGTGAATGTCTTGAAATAGGCCTCTGTCTCTTTAAGAACCTCTGAGCCTTTAGACACGCCCCCTCCACACGCTGTCTGTGGCATCAGTGGGGAGGGGGTTCTGCTGAGGAGCAGTGGTTGGTTACTCGGCTCGGAGGCGTCTCCAGGAGGTGGGGGCGTTCCTAGGAGGACTCAGGCAAACCTATCCCTAAAATGGCCGCCATCAGAGTTTTTACAGATTACTCAGAAATACGTGAATGTGCCAAGGCAGCACTTCAGCCATGTTTTTAATGAGGGAGTGACAGAATAACATGATGGAAAGCTTGGAAAAGTCCATTTTTGCCCCTTTAACTTCATTTAGTGGTTTTGATCATTGAGGTCCACTCTCTCATCACTCGGCTCTTGTGTTTTCTGTTTTCAGATCAGTGGAGCGCAGGGGCCGGTGGGCAGCAGTAACATCCAGGAGAACAGCCTCCCGTTCGACCTGTCCATCTTCAAGTCACTGCTGCAGATCGAGGTCTGTGCAACAACACAATCACCATACGCCATACTGTGTCCGGGTGTCGGTTGAGTCTTGGTTTAGACCTACTTTCGAATGAGGTTGAATGTCTGAGGTAGCGCTGGTTTGACCCATAGTAGTCCCTCCGGAGTTGGTCATTTAAGCACATTTGAGTTTGATGAATCATTTATTATAACTGATTTCTTTATGTTTCACCTGGCCAGTTCTTAATCTTGTTCTATGAGACACATCATGCGAAAGCAACTTTTTTGTGATGTTGTCCAGTGTTGAGAAAACGTACGAAGAGTTTCACACAGTGTAGAGTTCTGTTACATCGTTGCTCCACATTTTTAAAGCCCGTAATCAAACATTGGATCGGTCTGAGAGATGTTCTTACCTGAGCATAGACGAGTTGATACGTACCTGTCTGGTCTTTGTGTGCCCTCAGTCACGCAAAAAATGTATTACTATAGCTCCAAACAGGGGTGAAGTTGGAAGCTACCGCGCTCCTCCACGACCATGCACAAAGACCAGACAGGTACGTGTCAACTCGTCTAAGCTCAGGGAAGAATATATCTCAGTATGGAAGAACTGTGAACTATTCCTTAAAGGCCTAAGCTCTATCCTCGTTTCTGTTATCACGTGTGCGTCGCTTTCATCATGTGCTCGTCACTTTTTATTTGCTTTTTCGTCATGTTTTTTGTTACATTTTTGCTGCATTTTCAAAAAAACGACTAAAACTTGAAAACTAATACAAGGACAAAGCTTAGGTGAGTTTTTAGGCCTTGGCTTTCAAATGTCTCTCTTTCAAGTGACTCTCAGGTCAAGAAGCTTTAAAGGATGTTTGACACAGGGCCTCATTTCCTCGTTATCCAGAGTGTTGCTGATTTCTGGAGATATTGTTTTTTGTAATTCATGCAGTTCTTATATTTGAAGAGTTTTGTGGCACCGGGCTAGTGCATGTCTATGGTATCAGCTAGCCTGCATTAAACACAGTGTGACCCGCTCCACAGAGCACCTGAAGCAAATCACTGATAACACCAGACTAACCATATAAATGTCTGTGTCCATAGAGTAATTTTCACCATTTTGCATTTAAAATACCTTATATTTGAGCAGCATCAGCTTCGTGGTTGTATAAGCTGCGCGGCGGCGGAGTGATCTGCTAGAAAATAGTCCCTCAAAATGCGATCATTCATGTGATGCAGGTCAGTTATATTCCAAAGATTATTCTATGGACACAGACATTTATATGGTTAGTCTAGTGTTCTAAGTGATTTGCCTCAGGTGCTCTTTGGAGCGGGTCACACTGTTTTTAATGCAGGCTAGCTGATACCATAGAAATGCACTAGCCTTGCACTAGCCTAGCGCCACGAAACTCTTCAAATATAAGAACGGCATGAATTACAAAAAAAAATATCTCCAGAAATCAGCAACACTCTGGATAACGAGGAAATGAGGCCCTGTGTCAAAAATCCTGAAACATCCCTTTAAGATTTGGAGAATGCTGAACTGGAGAAAATGTGTTGGGTTATGATGGCTAAGGAGTTAATGTTAATAATCATGTTTTCTTGTGTTTGTAGATCACGGAGTGCAGTTCGCAGCAGATTTCTGGTTTGTCGTCTCTGAGACAGACTTTGGCCACGATGAGCGTCCACCACTCGACCGACTCCATGGCTGTGCGTCAAACTCTTTCTCCTTTACACTTGAAATACAGAATGCAAATGAAAACCGCTCGTCTCTGTCCCTGAACAGTTGGTGCTGGTGCCGGAGGCCAGCGAGTTCCCCCAGTGGGAGCCGGAGGGCGCGGCTTCCTCGTGTCCTGTGACCGCCGTGATCCCGGTCTGGAAAACCCTGACCACTTTAGACCTGAGCCGCAACGACATCAGCGCAGTGGACTCCTCGGTGGTATTTAGACTTTCACTTCTAACAGTCGCAGATGCTCGTGATACATGTCGCACCAGCTCTGGGCGACGGTGGTTTCAGGTTTTGTTGAAGCAGATTTGTAAATGTTTTCCAGAAGCTCATTCCGAAAGTGGAGTTTTTGGATCTGAGCCACAATCAGCTGTCATCAGTGGAAAACCTCCAGGTAAACATGTTTACAATCATGCTGTTTTAGGATTTGTTGACGCTGAACTATACTGACTGCCCTCCATCTCTTTGTGAGCATAGAGTGACTGCCCTCCAGTGTTAATTTCGTCGACTAAAATATTTCGTCTTAATTTTAGTCAAAGTGATATTTTTACCGACTAAAACTAAATTAAAAGTTTCTCATGAGACTAAAACTGTGACTAAAATGTCCAGATATTTTAGTCGACTAAAATAAGACTAAATGAAAATGAAAAGGAGAGACTAAAATCATCCAAACTTCTATTGACAGTCTGAAAGAGCCTCAGATCTAGGGCTGCAACTAACGATTATTTTGGTAATCGATTAATCCACCGATTATTTTTACGATTAATCGATTAATCGATTGGCTGGAAATTGTATTTTTTCAATTTTTTGACCACATAAAGCTAAAGTGGCGCCGCTTGAGGACATGTTGATGGAGTAAACTTAAAGTAAACGTTTGTAGGAGGCTTTTTGTGCTAATTCTGCTTTGTGATTGGACGAGACAAAGACAGATATTCATGAAATTTACAATGTACAAAACACTGCAGACCCTCACTTTAAAAACAAAGTGGGTTTTCATCCAAAATACATAATTTTCATGTCTTTTTTGCTCTATTTTTGTCTGTGTTCACTAGAAAACGATTAATCGATTACTGACATAGTTGACAACGATTTTAGTAATTGATTAGTTGTTTCAGCCGTACTCAGATAATTTAAATTCACTGCCAAATGAACAGGTTTGTGCTTTGTTCATGTGGAGCAGCTCCATGAAGTCGAGGACCACAATTAAATATGATTATAAGATAAGATAAACCTTTATTGATCTCACAAAGGAGAAATGAATGAATATTATAAATATAAGTAGACTAAATTAGTCTTCATTTTAGTCGACTAAATTGACGTGCAATTTTAGTCGACTAAAACTTGACTAAAATTGAAGTTTTTTTTGACTAAATCTTGACTAAAAGACTAAAACTAAAATAAAATATGTTGCCAAAATGAACACTGCTGTCATCCATCTCTTTGTGAGCATAGAGTGACTGTCATCCATCTCTTTGCAGCACTTGTACAGCCTGGTGCACGTGGACCTCTCCTATAACCTCCTCTGCTCTCTGGACGCGGCGCACACCCGTCTGGGCAACATCAAAACCCTGGGCCTGTCCGGGAACCAGCTGAGCAGCCTCCAAGGACTCAGCAAACTCTACTCTCTGGTCAATCTGGACCTCAGCCACAACCAGCTCGCACAGGTCAGAAGAGGCTGTGCTCGAATCATGTCAAGTCGGTTTATTCGTGCTGACTGAGAATGTGTTCTTTGGCCAGTTATTAGTAAGATATGATCATAAACCAGGTCAAAACATCTGCAGTATGACAGGAAAATGTCTCCAAAATAGGGCTGAAACAAGTAAGCAATTACTAGAATAGTTGTCAACTATTTTAGTCATCACAGACTTAAATAGAGCAAAAATGATATGATTTTTTTTGTTTTTTTTGATGGAAACCTACTTTATTTTTTAAAGGAACAGGCCACTGTTTTTCCACACTGTGATATGTTCTTACCTGAGCTTAGACGAGTTGATCCGTACCTGTCTGGTCTTATTGCCCGTGGAAGAGCGTGGTCACTTCCAGCTTCACCCCTGTTTGGAGCTATAGGAATACATTGGGAGAGGCCAAATGCTAACAACATCTTTGGTCGTTTTGTGTGACTGAGGGCACGCACAAAGACCAGACAGGTACGCATCAACTCGTCTAAGCTCAGGTAAGAACATATCTCAGTATGGAAGGGTATGTAGTGTTTTGTACATTGAAAATGTCATAAATATATGTATATATCCAATCAGAAATCAGAATTAGCACAAGAAGCCTCCAAAAACACTCACTTTAAGTTTACTCCATCAACATGTCTTTAATCGATTAATCATGAAAATAATCTAGGATATGATAGGGGAGTCAGACTGGTTTATTTCCCTGTCATGGACATCTAAACTCACAGAGACGACAACAGAGAGTAGGAAAAGTGTGTAGCATCGATTATACGTCAATAAGAAATACTAAGGTTAAAGGAACAGGCCATCGTTTTTACATACTGAGATATGTTCTTACCCGAACTGTGACGAGTTCTTTAGGACCTGTCTGATCTTCAGTCACGTAAACACAGCGCAGACGGCGTTAGCATTTAGCCTCTCCCTCTCTCCTCTATAGCTCCAAAACAGGTCAAGATAGAAGCTACCAAGCTCTTCCACGTTTTCCCTATTTAAATATGGTTACGTGAAGTGTTCCACTACAAAGTATAATTACACACAATTAAACCATGTGGATTTTCTAAGCGGATAAAAGGGGGGACTATATTGTAAGGCGTAATAATACCAGGAGTAGTTTGGCATCCGCACAGTAAAGTGAAGATTACTGCGCGGATTTCGAGCATCATCAGCATGACTTCTGTTGTACCATTATACACTTAAGGAATATATCCACTTTAAACATACATTCATCTCCTATAGCGATACATTTTGCATAATAATAAATAGAATCAGAACTAAATTGAGAAAAATACTTGAGTCTCCAGTCCTGTTTTCTCTATACGACTGATGTGACGGCGTCGCACTGGAGCAATCAAAGAAAAATGGTTGTACCTGTGAGATTTGTGGTAGTAGACCTGATTAGGACTGGCTGATATGGACAAAAATGAATATCTGAATATTTTTAGGGACTTTCTCACCAACGATGCTGGAAAACATATTTGTTTATCTTAAAAAGATAATTGTCCTGAGAAGACGATAAAAGGGCAGGAAAATCACTTTACAGATTTTCCCCAAAGTTTCTTTTACTGTACTTTTTCTTTACATATTTTTCCAAATTCCTGTACGTTTGAGATAAAATGTGCACGTCATCCAAACCGAAATTTCAGTATTATCTTGTAGACGATATATTGTCTGTTATTTTGTCTTCACCGTTTAAACGAGGCGGGTGCGTGTGATAATTGCTCATGTATCTGAAACAGCCATTACTGTAAATCTGTTGAGTTCTACTGTTTGATAAAGACATTTTCATTTGCTCATCAGCTGGAGGAGATCAGGAACATCGGGTCACTGCCCTGCCTGGAGAAACTGAACCTGTCCGACAATCCCATGTGCATCATCCCAGATTACAGGACCAAAGTACTGGCTCAGTTTGGGGACAGAGCCGCAGAGGTAACTCCGCTTTAATACCGTATTTTCCGAACCATAAGTCGCTCTGGCCAAAATGTGCCTAATGCAGAACAAACCAACAGGCTGAATAGGCGTATGCTTTGCTAACGTAGCACATAGATGGTTAGCAACATGAAGCATGAACAACAAACTAAATAGGCGTCTGGTAAATTAACCTCTTAACTCCCACCTGAACCGAGAGGGTCTTTTTCCTCATGTCATCAGATTTTTTTTCGATCATTTTTTTGTTGGGTACTCAACTCATTTTTTTGTACATTTTTTGTAATTTTTTTGTCAAATTTTTATCAATTTTTTGTAATTTTTGTCACATTTTTGTCATTTTTTTTCGTCAATTTTTTGTCACATTTTTGTAAACTTTTTGTCATTTTTTCGTCCATTTTTAGTAATTTTTTGTCCAAATTTTATCAATTTTTTGTAATTTTTTTGTCACATTTTGGTCATTTTTTTGTAATTTTTGTAATTTTTTCGTCCATTTTTTCGTCCATTTTTTATCACATTTTTTATCACATTTTTGTAACTTTTTTGTCATTTTTTTGTCATTATTTGTCAATTTTTGTCAATTTTTTATTACATTTTTTGTATTTTTTTGTCACATTTTTTGTCATTTTTTTGTCAATTTCTTGTGGCATTTTTGTGACATTTTTGCCACTTTTTCATCAATTTTTCGTCACTTTTTCGTCAATGTTTTCTCACTTTTTTATCACATTTTTGTAATTTTTTTGGTCATTTTTTGTCACATTTTTGTCATTTTTTTGTACATTTTGTATCAATTTTTTGTAATTTTTATTATTACATTTTTGTAATTTTTTTTGGTCATTTTTTGTCACATTTTTTCGTCAACTTTTTTATCTCATTTTTGTCACATTTTTGTCATTTTTTTGTAAATTTTTTGACAATTTCTTGTGACATTTTTGCCAAATTTTCATCAATTTTTCATCACTTTTTTGCCACATTTCCATCATTGTTTTCGTCTCAGTTTTGTTGCTATTTTCACACCTTTTTTCCAGAAGCTTTTGGATTGGGGTAAAGCCAAACTGGAGAAAATGTGCTCGGTTCAGGTGGGAGTTAAGGGGTTAACGTCACATAAACAGTTCAGGATAAAGAACAAACCAAACTCTCGATCTCGCTCCAAATCACTAAATCCAATGAAATGTTCAACCTCCGTGTCATTTCTGAACAATCGCACGGAGCCTGACGAGCCTCTCCCAACAGCACGTTTCTCAAGCTTTGTAAACTCGTTCCTCTCGCTGTGCTCATCGAGCGTTTAGTCCGGGATTAGCTTTGTTTTGTTTTCTTCTCTAAGAGTAACCTCTAAACTGCTCACTCCAAACTTTCTTTCTGCAGTTCCCTCTAGCTGCATTTGAAACTGTATATTTGATTTTAAAAGAAGGGGGCGGGGATCACAAATCAGTTGCTCCAGAGTATAAGATGCACTCCAGTATTAGCCTGGCATCCAGACTAATCTCCGATGTTTATTAATTAATAAACTGGAGACTAGTCTGGCGACCCTGTCGTAGAAAAGCTACTGCTTGAGGCGGGACTAATGTGGGACAACCGAAGCGCAGCCAATGAGAACATAGCAGATGTGACGACAGAAACAGCCACAAGAAAGTTGTATCATTCGGACATTAACAAAGGCGTTCCTGCCACACGGAGTTCAGTAAATGACTTCTGTCGTTTATGTCAGAAAAACTTAAAGGAATAGGCCACCGTTTTTCCATACTGAGATATGTTCTTACCTTAGCTGTGACGAGTTCTTTAGGACCTGTCTGATCTTCAATCACGTAAACACAGCGCAGACGGCGTTAGCATTTAGCCTCTCCCTCTCTCCTCTATAGCTCCAAAACAGGTCAAGATAGAAGCTACCAAGCTCTTCCACGTTTTCCCTATTTAAATATGGTTACGTGAAGTGTTCCACTACAAAGTATAATTACACAAAATTAAACTGTGGATTTTCTAAGCGGATAAAAGGGGGAACTATATTGTAAGGCGTAATAATACCAGGAGTAGTTTGGCATCCGCACAGTAAAGTGAAGATTACTGCGGGGATTTCGAGCTATAGAGGAGCTATAGAAGAGAGAGGGAGAGGCTAAATGCTAACGCCGTCTGCGCTGTGTTTACGTGACTGAAGATCAGACAGGTCCTAAAGAACTCGTCAAAGCTAAGGTAAGAACATATCTCAGTATGGAAAAACGGTGGCCTGTTCCTTTAAAAGAAGGGTTGGGATCACAAATTAGTTGCTCCAGAGTATAAGATGCACTCCAGTATTGGTCTGTTGTCGTACAGAGAGCGTCTTCTTCTCAGCTCTAACCCACTCATCCATCCATCCTCCAAACACACATTGGGGCAGGTCAAACCAATCTAACAGGTCTGACAAAGAAATCTGTCATTAACTCTAATCTGTTTGCGGCCTTTAACACAAAGACGATGCATTACAATGGACTGGCCTGGAGCAGCAGTCTGGAAGTCATCTGGAATCCCCTCCACACAAAGGCATTTCAACGGCTGTAAAGCCCAGTCGTTTGAAGACAAGAGTATGAAACGGTTGGATGTCTGTTTGCATCTAAAAAGCCTGGTACAAACGGGAGACTGTAAGACTGCGATTCTCATGCTTATGCTGTGCTCGCATGTCAGAAATGGCCCGTAGTACTTCGGGATTTTGCATATGAACAAACAAGGAGCGTCTCCGTTTGCTAAAAGCAGGGGCAGAGAGAGGAGGTGGGGGATGACGCTTGATAGTGCGTTCCATTTGTACTCGGAAATCAGAATCAGAATTACTGACCTCCCAGTGGGAAATTAAAACTGGAACCCCCTCCTGAAGTTGGACGATCCTCCGAAGCCCCGAAACATTCAAAATAAATCAACACTAGGGTTATTTTGTAATCGATTAGTCTATCGATCATTTTTACGATTAATCGATTAATCGCTTGGCTGTGAATGGTGTAGTAAAAAAAATTTTTTTCCATTTTTTTTTTTATCACATTATAGCTTAAGTCGCGCTGTTTAACCTCTTAACTCCCACCTGAACCGAGCACATTTTCTCCAGTTTGGCTTTACCCCAATCCAAAAGCTTCTGGAAAAAAGCTGTGAAAATAGCAACAAAACTGAGAGGAAAACAATGATGGAAATGTGACAAAAAAGTGACGAAAAATTGATGAAAAAATGGAAAAAAAAAAAGAAAAAAAATGAAAAAATGTGACAAAAAAATATGACAAAAAAGTGACAAAAAATTGATGAAAAAGTGGCAAAAATGTCACAAGAAATTGAAAAAAAAAATAGACGAAAAATGACAAAAATGACAAAAATGTGACAAAAAAGTGAGAAAACATTGACAAAAAAGTGACGAAAAATTGATGAAAAAGTGGCAAAATGTGACAAAAAAAGACACAAATTTGATAAAAAATTGATGAAAAAACGAGAAGAAAAAAAGACAAAAATGTGACAAAAAAATGACAAAAAAATGACCAAAATGTGACAAAAAAGTGAGAAAACATTGACAAAAAAGTGACGAAAAATTGTGGAAAAAGTGGCAAATATGTCACAAGAAATTGAAAAAAAAATTGACGAAAAATGACAAAAATTTGACAAAATGTGACAAAAAAATTACAAAAATATGACAAAAAAATGACCAAATCGTGATAAAAAATTGACGAGAAAATGACAAAAAAGTTACAAAAATGAGTTGAATACCCAACAAAAAAATGATGACGTGAGGAAAAAGATCCTCACGGTTCAGGCGGGAGTTAAGAGGTTAAGGAAGTGCTGATGGAGTTAACTAAAGGGAGATGTTTTTTGAAGGCTCTATTCATGAAATTTACATTGTACAAACCACTACAGACAAAGTAGGTTTTCATCAAAAATACTACATTATTTGGGTCATTTTTGCTCCATTTTAGTCTGTGTGAACCAGAAAATGATTAATCGATTACTAAAATAGTTGTGGACTATTTCAATAATCGATTAGTCGTTTCAGCCCTAATCAACACTTCTCCACAAAAGGGCACTGTACTGAACCGTGTGACTATTTAGGAGACATTCACGTGTGTTCTTCTGCTCCAGGTTTGTCTGGATGGAAAAACTACGACGGAAAAGGAGCTGGACACTGTCGAGGTGCTTAAAGCCATTCAGAAAGCCAAAGACATGAAGGACCGCAAGAGCAACAGCAGCAGCTCTGAGAGGAAGGTACAAACATGAATATAAGTTGGATAAGTCTTTTTTTAGACACTTTTTTTAGTCAGTTCCTCTTTAAATATGAAACAATCACTTTTCGCTTTGCTGTAGATGTAAACTACTGACTGCATATAAACCTGGACAGATGATGGATTTCAATTAAAACCATTTTAATAGGGACAAAAAGAATGATGGTAATTTATGTTGAATGGCTGATGCTTAATTAACCTTTTATTTTCACCTCTTACCGCCCACTTTAACCCAGTGCATTTCTCCTGTTCGGCTTTACCCAAATCTAAAAGCGTCTCGACTGGATAACAAGAGGGTAAAGCCTCATCATACGTTTTTTGTCACCGGTTTTTAATTCACATTTTTAGCCCCTTAACTCCCACCTGAACCGAGCACATTTTCTCCAGTTTGGCTTTGCCCCAATCCAAAAGCTTCTGGAAAAAAGCTGTGAAAATAGCAACAAAACTGAGACGAAAACAATGATGGAAATGTGACAAAAAACTGAGAAAACATTGATGAAAAAGTGGCAAAAATGTCACAAGAAATTGACAAAAAAATTACAAAAAAAATTACAAAAATGTGACAAAAAAATGACAAAATGTAACAAAAAAATGACAAAAAAATTAATTAAAAATTGACGAAAAGATGAAAAAAAATAAAAAAAATTGACAAAAAATGACAAAAAATGTGACAAAAATGTGCTAAAAAATTGTCAAAAAAATGACAAAAATGTGACAAAAAATTACAAAAATGGGATAAAAATTTGCCAAAAAAATGACAAAAAATGTGATAAAAAATTGACGAAAGATGAAAAAAATATACAAAAATTTGACAAAAAATGACAAAAAAAAATGTGACAAAAATGTGCTAAAAAATTGACGAAAAAATGATAAAAATGTGACAAAAAATGACAAAAATGGGATAAAAATTTGCCAAAAAAATGACAAAAAATTTGATAAAAAATTGACGAAAAGATGAAAAAAAAATTACCAAAATTTGACCAGAAATGACAAAAAATGTGACAAAAATGTGCTAAAAAATGACAAAAAAATTACAAAAATGAGTTGAACACCCAACAAAAAAATGATGGAAAAGAAATCTGATGACGTGAGGAAAAAGATCCTCTCGGTTCAGGCGGGAGTTAAGAGGTTAAGGGTTTTTGCCACATTTTTGTAGCTTTTTCGTAACGTTTATACATCACTTTTTTTGTCACTTATTGATGCGTTTTCGTCGCTATTTTGATGCATTTTTGTTTTTGAGCTTCCAGATCTGGACAAAGCCAAACTGGAGAAAATGCACTCGGTTCAGGGTTAAGAGTTGAATAGTTTCTGATAATAAAGCAAACTAAATATCAAGGGTTCCCTTCGCTGTCCATGTTTATACGCCCTGTGCTTCCATTGAGTTTAGTTACTTTTCTGATGTGTGTTTCTCTTGTTTGTGCTCCTGTCTCTTCCCCCTCTTCTCTGTGGCCAGCAGCCGGCCCTCCCCAGCCAAGGTAATCATGTATGTATCAGGCTGTGTGGGGCAAAGGGGGCAAAGGGGGGGCTCTGGGGCAGCAGCCACATGACAGAAAATAAGTACTTTTGCAGCTCAATACTAGGGATGCACCGATACCACTTTTTCTAAAACCGATACGAGTACTTTGATTTAAGTACTCGCCGATACCGAATACCGATACGAGCACAAGGCATTTTCTTCAACATTCTTACTTTTGTCACAGCAGATTGGTTTGTAATTAGTACATTTACTCATGTACATTTCCTTAAGTAAAGTAGGCGACACATTTAAGAGCAGTTATATTAGAATTGTGCTGATGCCATTTATTTTTTATTTTATTTTCATTCAATATAATTTTTAATTTTTATTGCTCTGTCCATCATAGACAGAAAAGCCCATGTCCTAAAGCTCCCAATGCCTGAGCTTTATTCATTTATGTGTTTTTATTTAACAATAGTATTGAGATGTTTCTTAAATGGTCTCTTTTCGTCTTTACTTCAGCTCCTGTAGATTTTCTCGTGTGTTTGTAGTAACTTAGCGAGTAGCTACAGCGTTTTCATTGTTCGGCTGCAGCTCATTTTCCCTCAATATAAACATGCTGTATGTCTTTATTCTGGATTTTCTGAGGACTTTTTAGTCGCTGGGTTAGTTTTTCAGATGAATAAACCCCTGGGTTTAAAACGGCGTCAGAATGGCCTAAACTGTTAGCCGCGAGTTAGCATCGTTAGCCTGTATGTTGTAAACACTGCAGACGCTGCAGCTCTAACAACATTAAGCTCTGGTTAAATCCAGCTCAGACTCTGGTTTAGAGAGCGCAGTCTGTAATAAAGTCAGCGCTATGTGGATTATTGTGTTTACACTAAACTATTCTCCAGTTTGTTGCTTCTTCTCTCCTCAGCTGAGGCGCCTCGTAGCTGCGCCTCGTAGCTGCGCCTCGTAGCTGCCTGGCCGCACGCTAGATGGTATCGGTTTCTGGTATCGGGACCTCATTAATGAGTACGAGTATGAGTACAAGCATGTGGTATCGGCCCGATACCCGATACTGGTATTGGTATCGGTGCATCCCTACTCAATACAAAGCTGAACACGGCAATAATAAAGAAGCCTCCCCTTTAAGTCTAAAATAAACATCCTTTCCATCTCATAATGTGCCGTTTCTGATCTGAAGACGTTTAAATCTGTGGCTGCTGCTTTCAGAATCATGACGTTTTTAATTCTCTCATATGTTAATCATTTTTTTGGAAACTTGTTTTGTTTGCGTTGTGTCTCAGTTGTTGTTGTTGTGCCATTTCCTTCCTGTTGTGAGAGCAGACTCTTTGTCCTTGCACTGAACTGGTTTTGTTTCCCGTTTTCAGCGGTAACCAGCAGCAGAGAGGAGACCGCAGTGGCCCCCAGTGTTTTGCCCAAAGTGGAGGCGGCTCCTCCGTCAGTGAACACCTCCCACCTCCACACCGCACTCCCCGCCGCCCCCACCGAGGACCAGGTGTGAACCAAATACACATCGCCCTTATGGAGTTCACATCGTCGGCTCTTTTCTGTGTCTCATCGCGTTATTGAGCCTCGTGCTGCTTTCACAACTCGGGCACGAGGAACTGGTGACGTACGCCTGAAGACAGAGGGTTATCTTTAAGTGTGCAGTTCCTTTTTTTCACTTTGCTCTGAATGTGGCGTTCACTGCACTCACAAAGCCTCAACAAGTTTGTGTTCACTTTAGATTATGTGTTGTGTGTTATTTTAGTCAAATCTTGGTTAGTTTCATTCTAAAAAGTAATAATTCATTTCGATCAGTATTGGAAATAAGTAAGTATTGAGATTAATAATAATAATCTCTTGGTTTACCCTTTGAGATCGGGTGAGGAGCTCCGTTACCCGGGAGGCGCTCGGAGTAGAGTCGCTGCTCCTTCACGTCGAAAGGAACCAGCTGAGGTGGCTCGGGCATCTGTTCCAGGCATGTCCTAGTGGGACAAGGCCTCGTGGAAGGCCCAGGACACGCTGGTGGGACTATGTCTCCGAGCTGGCCTGGTGTCGCCTCGGGGTCAGAACAGCTGGAGGAGGTGTGGCCTCGGGGTCAGAACAGCTGGAGGAGGTGTGGCCTCGGGGTCAGAACAGCTGGAGGAGGTGTGGCCTCAGGGTCAGAACAGCTGGAGGAGGTGTGTGTGGATCGAGAAGTTTGGGCATCTCTGCTGAGACTGCTGCCCCCGCGACCCGGCCCCGGATAAAGCGGAAGTGAATGGATGGATGGATGGATGGAATCTCTTGGCTTTATTTAGCTTTTGACAAACTGATTACACCCCAATAGGCACTGGCAGAAGTGTCGTTGTGAATATGACTTATCCCCAAAGCGTCCGCTCTCCTCGTCCTCTGATCGTCGAGATTTTTTGTTGTTCACTGGGCCCTCTGCATATTCGTTCATCAACATGCTTTCTGCGTTCATATGTTACGGTATTTAAAACTGTCCAGAGAAAAGAGGGAAAGAGGCACGCAGAGTAGTGATGCGCGGGTCAAGGTTTTTTTCAACCCGTGGGTCCCGCATTTGGAGCAGGTTCTAACCCGACCCGCCCCGCCCCGCAACATTGTTCTATTTTTACAACCCGCCCCCGCAACTATTAAAAATTACGCGTTACAAATATGATCCGTATGAACAGCACCGGCGTGTCATACCCTCGCGCGCTCAGTCCATAGAAATATATACATTTATTATTTATTACTCAGTCTCTCTCTCTCCCTCTGAAGAGCGCTGGGCAAGAGGGAGAGAGGAAGAGGGCAGAGGTCGGCCTAACGCGAAGTCACACAGTCACACATACTGTGGAAAACAGGAGACACGAGCTCCACAAAAGCGTTCTCTGGATCACAAGCTGCAAAACGCTGCTTGTTTTATGAAAATCCGACGTATATTTGCGGCAAAAACCTGCTGTAAAGACGACGGAATAAGTTGTGACTGAATTCAATGAATGCACGTACGGAGGCATAGGGTGCCCGCGACAGGCATTTTTTGACCCGCCCCACGATCAAAGGAGAATTTCACGAACCGGTGGAACCCGAAACCCGTGCATCACTAACGCAGAGTGCTGCGTGTGGGCGCCGCTCTGTGGCACATGTACCGAGTGTGTTCTCCTGCTCCGCGCACAAGCTCTGTTTACGAACGCTCGGACGAACATCTTTCTCATGTTTTAGTCGTCAAAGAGCTATTTTTAGTTCGTCATCGTTACGTTATCGTCAATAAAAAAAGGTGTGTCAACGAAATGATAACGTTATCGTCTTCCTTGACAAAAACAACACTGTTTTAAACAGAACTCGTCATCGCCACTGATTGAAAAAACACATTTAGAAGAACAAAATGAGCTGCATCTTCAACCTCTCCTAAGTCAGAGTCTGCGACGTTTGTCTCCTTCGGGAGTTTCAGCGAACTTTCAGTGATTGATTTGTCTTTAGGTAAAACACATCTTTTATTTTTAAGTCCTGAGTTTTGTTTAGCCATAATCCCATTGACCGTTTATCTTTAAAAATGTCACTGCAGAGCATATTATTGTAAAACACATACTGGGCTTGTTCATCCTGAGCTACTTATGTTAGTGTGACTGTGGTGTTTTCAGGGTGAAACTCCGGGTGAACACTGTGGAGCTCCCTCTGCTGCTGTCTGGTCAGTCTCTGCCTTTGCCAAATCTCTATATTCCACCGAAAAAATCAACTAAAGTTTGTGTTTTCTCTCCCCAGCTGCGTCTGCTCGCCCCCCGCCCCTCACACAGACGCCTCCTGCTTCTTCTGCAGCGCCCCCTACTGCCCGCTGCTGCCCTCCCAGCTCCTCTCTCTCTGCTCACACAAAGACTTCATTTCCCAGCTGTCCCTGCGGCTCGGCTCGGCTCTGAGCGAAGACCGCGGCGACGAGGAGGCGGAGCTGCAGAAGGAAGAGGAGGAGTCTAACGAACAAGCTGAAAAAACTGAGCTCAACGGCACAAGGTGAGACACTTAAATGCATCACTGTCCATTTGGAGGTTTTCCCGTTTGCTGCGATCTCGAATTGCCCTTTTCTGTCCCGCCGTGTTTGTTTTCCGCTGAACCATCATGTGTTCACGTCTCCAGCCCAGGCTCGAGGGACGGTTATTTCGAGATGGGATTGGACGATTCAGTGGAGGAGTCGTCCTCCACCTCGCTTCCTGTCCCAGCCCCGTCACTTCCTGTGGAGGAGGAGGAGGAGGAGGTCCAGCAGGCGGCGCTGTCTGAGCAGGTGCAAGTGCGTAAAGCCCTGTGGTGCTGCTGCCTCCAGATGAAGAGTGAAGAAGAAGAAGAGGAGACTGGGCTGATGGAGGGCTGTTTGGTGTTGACTGATAAGCATCTCGGGCTGCTCTTCCTGTCACATGATTTCAGTCCCACCAATCAGGACGCAGGTATGTTTATTTAGTTTATTTATGTAGGAAACATGGTGGAGTTTACACATTTGTCAAGTCTTTCTCTTTCGCTCTCGAAACACTCACCTTGTATGATTTTTGCTAAAAAGAAATGCATTGGTTTTATACAGCGCTTTTCTAGACACTCAAAGACACTTTACATACTACATCACTCCATACTCGGTGGTGGTAAGCTTCTATTGTAGCCACAGCTGCCCCGGGGTACAATGACGGAAGCGAGGCAACCAGTTAGGGCTGCTCGATTATTGAAAAAATAATAATCACGATTATTTTTGTCATAATTGAAATCACGATTATGACAAAAATCGTGATTTCAAAAATCCATCAAAAAAAATACAAAAATCCATTAAAAAAGTGACAAAAATCCATCAAAAAAGTGACAAAAATCCATTAAAAAAATACAAAAATCCATTAAAAAAATGACAAAAATCCATCAAAAAAATGACAAAAATCAATCAAAAAAATGACAAAAATCAATCAAAAAAATGACAAAAATCAATCAAAAAAGTGACAAAAATCCATCAAAAAAATGACAAAAATCCATTAAAAAAATACAAAAATCCATTTAAAAAAAAGACAAAAATCCAGCAAAAAAATGACAAAAATCCAGCAAAAAAATGACAAAAATCCATCAAAAAAATGACAAAAATCAATCAAAAAAATGACAAAAATCAATCAAAAAAATGACAAAAATCAATAAAAAAAGTGACAAAAATCCATCAAAAAAATGACAAAAATGCATTAAAAAAATACAAAAATCCATTTAAAAAAAAGACAAAAATCCAGCAGAAAAAAAGACAAAAATCCATCAAAAAAGTGACAAAAATCCAAAAATTAGAAAAAAAATGTGGAAAAAAAAAATTTGAAAAAAAAAAAAATATATATATATATATATTGAAAAAAATATATATATAATTGATTTTTTGCGATTATGCTAATTTTGTAATTGTTTACTGTTGTAATCGAAATCGTAATCGAATTTCGATAAATTGCACAGCCCTACAATCAGTCTGCGCCTCCGACCACCACCAACCACTCACTCACTCACTACATTCTCCAGACCAGTGTTTTTCAACCTTTTTTGAGCCAAGGCACATCTTTTTCATTGAAAAAAATCACGAGGCACCACCAGCAGACAATATTTAAAAATGTAACCCTGTAGCCTATTTTCAGTCGTTCACATCAAAGTGTCTTGAATAGGAACACCGTATAGTCTCACTTGCCACCTGCCGCATCCATGCATCACTACTTCTCCTGTTTCAAAGATATTAGCGACCTAACATGGAGTATTTATTACATGGTTACTCTACTCAGACCAGTGGTTCTCAACCTTTTGAAGCCGCGACCCCCATTAAAACCGTTAAAGAGGTTCGTGACCCCCCGCCCAGGTCACACCGTGAGAAATCGAAACATTAGCCACATAATTCTTAAAAAACAAAGAAAAAAACAGATGGCTAAAATAAAATTCATCAAATTACGAACATATAATGGCGCTCTGGTAAAATAGCAAATACATGCGACAATAAAATATAATAATATACGCTAAAAATTTTTTTTATATTTTATCTACATGATCTGGCGACCCCCAAAATTTGTCTGGCGACCCCCTTGGGGGTCCCGAACCCCAGGTTGAGAACCACTGCTCTAGACAGCACAGACACTCGAAAACGGTACTTTATTTGTGGATAATAATGAATTTGTTTTAAAAAAACTAGGTGAAATTGGATCATTTTCCAAGGCACACCAGACATTATCTCACGGCACACTAGTCTCCCATCCAAGTACCGACCAGGCCCTTCCCTGCTTATCTTCCAAGGTCTGACGGGATTGGGCACAGCAAAGGCGATGTTAAACCCCTACCTTTAATCCAGGGGCTTCCCAAAGTGGGGGTCGCAAAACAATTTCAAGACAATATTCTTTTTAATTTGCAATGTTGAATATGATGGGTTTTTAGGTAAATTAAGTATTTAAAATAGACATTAATAAACCATTTTTTATATGTTTTGCTCTTGACATTATTGCACGTACATTTACACGTGGGGTCCCTGAGATGTTGATTTGGTGACTTCAGCAACATTTTCAGTCTGCCCATTCTAATCCAGCTGTCACACACCTGGACCGGGTGCTCCGAGGTGTTTTTTAAGTCCGTTACAGCACTGAAATAACAACTTAGCCACTTGGTAGTCAGCAGCATGGTGACTAGTGCCCTCTGCTGGAGATGACACTTGATTCACATAACTGAATCTGATCAATAATTTGACATCAAGGTCCGTTATCCTTCAATATTATTCTTCCCCAAAAAGACATGAAACCTGGGTATCTTTGTTGACGTCTTCTTCTTTCTCTTGTTTCTAGAGCCCAGTGTGTTGGTGCCACAGCTGGCCTCCTCTCTCCAGAAATCCGTTCTCGTTCCACTCTCAGAAGTCCAGCTCTGCTCAGACCGGGACCTGCCACACTGCCCGTGCCTCTGCCTCCGCTCCAAAACCTCCCAAACTCAGTGGATCCTGTTTTCTGACCCCGAGGAGCTGCGAAAAACCAGGGCTGAGCTGAGCAAACTTTTAGAGGTGAGACTAGGGCTGTGCAATTAATCGAAATTCGATTACGATTTCGATTACAACAGTAAACGATTACAAAATTAGCATAATCGCAAAAAATCGATTATATTTATTTTTTTCCAAAAAAAAACAACAATTTATTTATTTATTTTTTCAATTTATTTTTTTTGTTTTCAATATTTTTTTTTTACTTTTTTCCCCCTAATTTTTAATTTTTTGTCACTTTTCTACTGGATTTTTGTCTTTTTTTTAAAATGGATTTTTGTCTTTTTTGCTGGATTTTTGTCATTTTTTTAATTGATTTTTGTCACTTTTTTAATGGATTTTTGTCATTTTTTTGATTGATTTTTGTCACTTTTTTAATGGATTTTTGTCATTTTTTTGATGGATTTTTGTATTTTTTGATGGATTTTTGTCACTTTTTTAATGGATTTTTGTCACTTTTTTAATGGATTTTTGTCACTTTTTGATGGATTTTTGTCATTTTTCTGATGGATTTTTGTATTTTTTTGATGGATTTTTGTCATTTTTTTGATGGATTTTTGTCACTTTTTTAATGGATTTTTGTCACTTTTTTGATGGATTTTTGTCATTTTTCTGATGGATTTTTGTATTTTTTTGATGGATTTTTGTCACTTTTTTGATGGATTTTTGTATTTTTTTGATGGATTTTTGTCACTTTTTTAATGGATTTTTGTCACTTTTTTGATGGATTTTTTTAAAGGCAACAAATAATCGTTTGAATAATCGTGATTTCAAATATGACAAAAATAATTGTGATTATTATTTTTTCAATAATCGAGCAGCCCTAGGTGAGACGCATTCATCCCGGACACACCTGCAAAATGGCCATTCGAAAGGACTTGAATGAAATGCTGTTTCGTGCTTTCAGATGGACCCGGTGAGCCTCGACGACCCCGCTCCAGGCCCGCCCCCGTCTCTGCTGAACTCGTGGGAGCTGGAGGAGTCCCGTTCAGCTGACGGAGGCTTCCCGGCTCTGCTCTTCCTCCGCTCCTCTTCCTCCTCTGAGCCACCGCCCCCTCCGCTGCGGGACGTCCTGAGTGCGGCCCCCGTCCTGCCGCGCCTGCTGTTCCTCTCTCACAGACAGCTGTACGTGTGGGTGCCGGACTACGGAGCGCGGACCGAGCCGGGGCCGCAGGAGTCCGTCCCGCGCCTCGTCCGGTTTCCTCTCGCTGCAGTCGTGGTTCACAGCAGAGAACAGACCTGCTGCGAGAGCCCACAGCACAGACTGAGGTGAGACTGGGGGGCAACCTCAGTCCTCAATATTAAGAAATGTGGTGGCCGACGGGATCAGGCTTCTTTCAAAACGATCCTTCCCGCCAGTGGTTTCGCTCGGGATAATTTCTCTCCTTCATTTTGAAGGACAGGGCTGAAAAAAATCTGTCATGAGCAATTTTTATCCTTCAAGCGTTTTTTTTTATTTTTTATAAATGTTTATACATATAGGCTGCATGTTATTTATGTTAGTAAAAATGTGAGATTGCAGGATACATTTCTTTTCAGGATTTCTGCAGCAGAAATGTGTATAAACTCGTGCGTAAAAGTCTCAGAGGGGACGACTTTCAGAGCGTCACCTGCTCCTCAACATCAAGGCTCAGATTACGCTCATACAAATGTAAAGTGGAGCTTATTATTTGCATTTTTTTTTTTCAATTTTAACGGAATGTAAGAAACGGTGGGTGAACGGGACAATGTTTACCAGTTCCATCACTGCACGACGCGGCGCCGCTACCACACGGGGAGGGAAAGAGAGAGAGGGGGGACATAGATGAGCTCGTCCTGAGACTGACGTGAGAAGAGCGGTTCCATATTCTTAGTCTTTAACCGCGTTTGCATCGTGGTTTTCTTCCCCGTGTTGTTGTTAGCGCCCGGGTCAGGAAAGCTAGCTAGCAAGGCAGTGATACAACTTGTAAGAGCTCATCCAAGACAAGACGCGGTGTGAAACTTTAGAGAGAGAGAGCGAGAGCCCCGCACGCTATGAAAAACTGCGTCTTTATTTTCGTTACGGCTTGATTTTTCAATCCTTCAAATGACGGACGGCCTTTGAAATTTTCCGTCAAAGTAAAAAATATTCCGTAAATGACGGAGAATTTTCGGTTAATGTAGCCTCTGCTTCCCGCACTTGAGCGTCCTGTACCGCCGTCCGGAGGGTAGAGGGGTGAGGTGAACGTGCAGGGGGTGAGTGGAGTCTCACTGAGGTTTGGTGTGGGGAGTCCTATGATTTTTGCTGCAGTGTTTGTTATCTTGGTGAGGGTGTTTTTTTTTTGTTTTTTTTACAGTTCAATGCAGGTGAAACATAAGTATTGCTTTCGTACATTGAAGCTGTTGCTAAAATTGGGTAAAGTGGTTCACCAGAAAACCAGAAAACTCCCATTTAAGTGGACATATAGGGCTTACTAATAGACTTGCATTATTTTGGGTGCTACAGCGTTGGTATTTTACGTTTCATTCTTTGAAATTATGTCTCTTTAACCTCTTAACTCCCACCTGAACATGTTTTCTCCTGTTCTCCAAATTCTCCAAATCTAAAAGCTTCTTCAAAATAGCGACAAAAAATGAGAAGAAAATGAGGATGTAAATTGACAAAGGTGACAAAAATCCAGCAAAAAAATGACAAAAATCCAGCAAAAAAATGACAAAAATCCAGCAAAAAAATGATAAAAATCCAGCAAAACAAATGATTAAAATCCAGCAAAAAAAATGATAAAAATCCAGCAAAAAAAGATATAAATCCAGCAAAAAAGCGACAAAAATCCAGCAAAAAAGTGACAAAAATCCAGCAAAAAAAAGATAAAAATCCAGCAAAAAAGTGACAAAAATCCAGCAAAAAAGTGACAAAAATCCAGCAAAAAAAAGATAAAAATCCAGCAAAAAAGTGACAAAAATCCAGCAAAAAAAAGATAAAAATCCAGCAAAAAAAATGACAAAAATCCAGCAAAAAAAATGACAAAAATCCAGCAAAAAAAATGACAAAAATCCAGCAAAAAAATGACAAAAATCCAGCAAAAAAAAGACAAAAATCCAGCAAAAAATGACAAAAATCCAGCAAAAAATGACAAAAATCCAGCAAAAAAATGACAAAAATCCAGCAAAAAAAGACAAAAATCCAGCAAAAAAAAAGACAAAAATCCAGAAAAAAAATGATTCAAAATCCAGCAAAAAATGACAAAATGCATAAAAAAAGTAACAAAAACAGTAACAAAAAAAGTAACAAAAGTGCCATAAAAAAGTGACAAAAACACATAAGGGAAATAAAAAGTGACGACAATGGCAAAGAGGAGAGAATGCATTTGGTTTTGGCGGGTGGTAAGAGGTTAAAGGGGCTGGATGCAAGTTCGCCATTTTATACTCAATACTGCCACCTCAGGCCATATGTGTAACTGCACCTTCTATATTAAGCTCGTGCATGACGGCAATTCGGACCCGAAGTGACACCTTTTTGAGTGACAGTGCAGGATTTTAGAGGCAGTTGTGGTGAACAGGTCTGAGCTCATTCTACACCGGGGGTCACCAACCTTGTTTCAGCTGAGGGCTACTTTAAGAGCATTAAGTTGTTCGAGGGCGACCAGTTAAAAACAAATTCTAAGGACTTAAACGTACACTGTTCACTTATAGGATATTAACCCCATATTATATTAAAATAGCTTTATTTTAAACTCATACTGAGTCACAAGAACCGAAATAACTGTAATTTTAAGAATTTGATTCAAGAAAATGAAGTGTTTTACACTTTAGAAAAAGTCCCAAGGGCTACTGGACATGCCCCAAAGGGCCCCTGGGTGCCCGCAGGCACCACGTTGGTGACCCCTGTTTTACACATTAGGACATGGCTGGAACATGTAGGGGGAGGAAAATACTTAGTTTTAAAGAGGGGGTGTTCTGCTTTTTTAAGGCCCATAGCACCAGTCTATATCACACTACAATGATGACAAACCTTCTGTTGGTCTGTAAATGCAGTAAATTAGAATAACTGCCTTGTATAAAATGTCTCTCTCAAAATGGCTGTAGTGAATGTCTTGAAATAGGCCTCTGTCTCTTTAAGAACCTCTGAGCCTTTAGACACGCCCCCTCCACACGCTGTCTGTGGCATCAGTGGGGAGGGGGTTCTGCTGAGGAGCAGTGGTTGGTTACTCGGCTCGGAGGCGTCTCCAGGAGGTGGGGGCGTTCCTAGGAGGACTCAGGCAAACCTATCCCTAAAATGGCCGCCATCACAGTTTTTACAGATTACTCAGAAATACGTGAATGTGCCAAGGCAACACTTCAGCCATGTTTTTAATGAGGGAGTGACAGAATAACATGATGGAAAGCTTGAAAAAGTCCATTTTGCAGAATACCCCCTCTTTAACATTTTTAAACTCCCCATAGTCCCTTTAAGAATTAAATTGCAACAATGAAATACAGGCGCTAAAGCCGGTGAAGACTTTGACTGGGGCTCCTCCTGTTGGCCGCTGTTGGAATAACTCATTAAAAAGAAGTGTTTTGATTTACCGCGAGTTACGGCGGTTTAGTTTTGAGTTTTAACAATGAAGCAGTTGTGTCCAGGAAGTGCAGAACAAAGCGCTGACACTGCACAGGAAAAAACATCTACATTTAATAGCTTTGCCAGAGGATCACTCACTTTTGTATGTTTTTTGTAAACAGTCTGATACATTGGAAGTATTGGCCCATCTCTACTTTGTAAATAGTCCTTGAATTACTGTGATGGCCATGTGTTGGTGTAGAGATACTACTTCATGCTGTTGAAATTGAAAGCGGTGCCATGTCCTGTCATCTCAGGTGGAACCACAGTGTGGAGCTGCTGTTGTGTGGACAGAGGCTGCTGCTGCTCTTCCCTCTACCCCAGGACGGAGCCTCATTCCTGGAGAAGCTCAGCCTCAGACGGGCCTCCCTGGAGGGGGTCCGGATGGTCGCCCTGCCGCAGGCCTGTGCCCACAGAGGACATCAGGGTGAGAGCAGCAGCTGGTTTGAGCCGACGACATGAGCTCATTTCTCCTTTATTTTTAATCGCTTCGTTTGTAGGTGGTCAAAGATCCAGAGAGCAGTGCTGTTGTTCCTGGAGGCCGCCGAGTGACAGGTAAAGCTAAAGCCAAAACGGTTCAATAGATCACTTTTGTATATTATATTTCATGTTCATACCGTAAATGCTCTAATATCGGCCGGGGGCGTTATTTACTCAAGGGCATCTGGGACCAGGCCTTTATTGGAACCAGGCCACAATTAGAGACAGGCCTTTATTTCTATTTGAGCAAAACGGACAACCAGGAAAATGAAGAAAAAGGAGATTTGTGTCCATTTGCACCTAAAATATTAGGTTCATTTATTAATTAACATTTCAAACCCTCTCCCAGCGGCTGGAACATTGACGCCTTTTATTTTGTCGGGACAATAGGAAGTGTTTCGTTGCTGTTAGCGGAGCTTTGACATCAGTGTCACTGCAGGTTTCTGTTTCGTTTTTACCGCGGACCGGATTATTCGTTGTTATCTTGTGTAAAAGGCGAGTTTAGACGGAGCGTTTGTGTTTGTGATCGATCATGAGACTGACCCGAGAGAAGACGAGACGCTCGCGCTGATGGGAGGAGTTATTTTGAGGCGTGGGACTGACCTGCACACGGAGCAGCTGGACGCGATGGAGACTTTATTAAAGTATTAAACATTTGCCCTGTTTCTAAATATCGTCACAGGAGGTTTGAAAAGTGGCTACATCTGTGTCAAAGTTACGCTGGGATCAGCTCCTCCGCAGCGAATATTTCTACCGCTATAGTTTCTAATAAAAGCCCCGGCCTGTTTTAGAGACCGGCTTTAATTTGCCTCCGCCAGCCACGAACCCGAGACCCGGCCGCTAATGGAATACAGGCCAGTATTAGAGAATTTACGGTAATAAGCCTTTTTGTTCTGGAGTCAAATGAAAATTTAGCCAAAGACAAAGATAATCATGGCAAACCCTGCATTTAACTTGCATATTTAGATTCTCACTTATTTACGAACTATAAGTCGCACCAGCCAAAAAATGCATAATGAAGGGAAAAAAACATATACCGGTATGTATGTATGCGTGTAAAATAAATTTAATTTTGCAAACTCCGAGACCAAGATTGTATATTTTCAGCGGTGCAGGAGGAGCAGATACTGGTACACAAGGCTAGAGCAGCCTCTTGTGGCTGTCTGTGTGGAAATAACATGTGAAATTATATATTTAGATTTATAAGTCGCACCTGAGTATATGTCGCACCCCCAGCCAAACTATGAAAAAAAGTGCACACTTAATTCTATTTCCTATAGATGTTTTTATGTGATTCTGAAATGTTTTTGCTTTTGTTTTTCACCGTCATATTCTAATATTCTTTGGCAAATTAAAACAATTGGCCTTTTCCTCCTCAGTTTGTCGTCGCTCTCGGTGGAAGACACCCAGCCTTCCCCACACCTCGCCTCAGGCCTCTCCCCAGGACTGACGCTCCTCTCTGGGCTCAACTCTCAGCAGCTGCAGCCTGTCTTCCACAAACACATCGCTCTGGTAAATACCATCACAGTAAATCGAACCGCTTTGTGCTGTTTCTTTTCTGATGAGCGCCGCTCCCTCCCTCGGTTCAGGCGGACTCTGAGGAGCTGAGGCAGCTCTTGTGGTTGTCCGTGGTTCTGTATAAATCCCCTGAAGTTGAACTCACCTGTTTACTGCTGCTCTCCACCAACGCCGTCTACTTCCTGCTCGAAGACTCCGCCTCCTCGCTCGCCCCACACTCAGGTGACGGCACCGGGGCCAAACTGGAGAAAATGTGCCCAGTTCAGAGTGAAATAATGTTGTTTGACGTTGTTGTTTGCAGAGCTGGAGGTTCTGGACTGTGCTGACCCAGGTTTGAGGCTCTGCTGCTGCCTCTCCATCCCCCTGTCCCACATTCACTCTGTCAACGTGGGGCTGTTCGACCAGTACTTCAGGATCCAAGGTCAGCACAGTCACGGGTTAAGGCAGCTCTTCTTGTTTAAGTAGCTCAGGGGTGGCCAACACGCGGCTCTTGGCCAATCGGAGTGCGGCTCTTTGCATGATTGGATATGTTTAATACAATGCGGCTCTTTGCAAAATAATTGGTAAATATTTCCCATAAACTGTCACAGTTTTTGACCAAAAATCCAACCATAGTCCTACAGACCCTGTTTCCATCTCTACATGAATGAGAGTCTGTATCTGTCTCCTTTTCGAGGCGGTGTGTAAAAGGAGCCCGTGCAGCCTCACTCACAGCGAGGTGTAGGTTAAACAACAGGCAGATCGAGGCTCTGGGATCAGCTTTTGCCTTTCAGGTTTCTGATCAGCTGCTCTTTATTTGATGTAATTTGGCCGCATATTCACAGATCAAAATTAGGAAATAGAAAAAAGTGGAGCTCTTTTGAAGCTTATGATGCGAAGCGCGACATCGTAACACGGAAATACGCAAAGTCATGACTTTTCTTTCACAAGTGACTGAAACTGTAACAGATGCAACTTAAAACAGACTCTCAGATCCTCCAGAGGCTCCTGGTTAAAGTCAGGATGAAGCTGCACTGAGCCACAGGCCAGGGGCGGATCAGAGAAGGGGACTCAGTGGGCAGGGCCCCACATACAAACACACCCCAGCATTAAAAATAAATAAAAAATCTAATTCTGCACAAAATTTCAGTTAATATACATGTATTTCAATCTTGGTGAGGAGTAAAACCATTAAATCTAACACAATTATTTAAAAAAAAAAGGAAAAAGGCATAAAGTTATAGTTTACTGTGATTAAATAAAACGTCACATTCTATTTAATCACAATAAACTGCCGCCCCGGGATCTCGCTAATGGTCGGTGCCTTTGTGGCTCTTCACGGGATCAAGGTTGAACATTTTGGCTCTTGGTCTCTGACTCGTTGGCCACCCCTGAAGTAGCTGGAGTGTTTTAGTGTTTCTGTGTTTCCAGGCAGCAGTGGAGAGCAGGTGGTGTGCTGCATGAGCCGGGACTCCTACGCCACGGGGCAGTTTCTTCAGGAGTTAATGTCGGTCCTCAGCCTCCAGCAGAGGGCGCCACCTCCAGAGCCCTCAGAGCAGGACTTCTACTCGCAGTTCAACACCTCAGGTCACTACCACAACACGCTCACAGAAACCCAAGCACAGAGCTGAGTGATGAGCAGGAGATCAGTGGATAAATGTCACAACATGATGCAGTCATTGTGCATCAGCAGGAGGTTATTTAAGGCCCTGCTCTTGACTCCTCCTGCAGGGAAGATGCAGAACTACGAGCTGGTCCACAGCCGGGTGAAGTTCATCTATCCGAGCGAAGAGGAGATGGGAGATCTCACTTTCATCGTCGCGGAGAGGAAGAACGGCTGCTCCTCCTCGTCACGCAGCTTCAACATCCTCCTCTACCTCCTCGTGTTCCAGGTACAGCTGGTTTAGTCCGGGTTTAGTCCGGGTTTAGACCTGGTTTAGTCCTTAAATCCAAATAATGTTCAATTTATAGGCTTTATGTGACAAGACAGAGAGCACGGAGAGAGATCCATTAAGTATTCGGAGCCAGAATGCTGAGGACAGAGCTGTGTAGGGCTCGGCCGATATTACATTGAAAATCTTTTTAGTGAAGTAAGATTGTGATATTAGTCCATCTTTGTACAATGTCTTCATAGGAACTGCAGGCATTAACCCCTTAACTCCCACCTGAACCGAGCACATTTTACCCCAGTCCAAAAGCTTACAATAGCAACAAAACTGAGACGAAAACAAAGATGGAAATGTGACAAAAGAGTGAGAAAACACTGGCAAAAAAGTGATGAAAAAGTGGCAAAAATGTGATACAAATTTGACAAAAAAATGACAAAAATGCAACAAAAAAGTGACAAAAAAGTGACAAAAATGTGATACAAATTTGACAAAAAAATGATAAAAATGTGTCAAAAAAATGACAAAAATTTGATGAAAAAAGGGACGAAAAAATGACAAAAAATGACAAAAAAATGACAAAAATGTGACACAAATTTGACAAAAAAATGATAAAAATGTGTCAAAAAAATGACACAAATTTGATGAAAAAAGGGACGAAAAAACGACAAAAAATGACAAAAAAGTGACAAAAAAATGACAAAAATGTGATACAAATTTGACAAAAAAAATTACAAAAAAATGACAAAAAATTGATACAAATTTGACAAAAAAAATGACAAAAATGTGACAAAAAAATGACAAAAAATTGATAAAAAATGGACGAAAAAAATAACAAAAAATTGACAAAAATGTGATACAAATTTGACAAAAATGTGACAAAAAATGACAAAAATTTGATAAGAAATGGACGAAAAAATGACAAAAAATTTACAAAAAAATTAGAAGAATGAGTTGAATGCCCAACAAAAAAATGATGGAAAAAAAATCTGATGACGTGAAGAAAAAGATCCTCTCGGTTCAGGCGGGTGTTAAGAGGTTAAAACTTTAGACGTAAATGTTGCAACAGGCAAACCTTAGTCTCTTTCCCTGCAGAGCTACATTTCTCTCTTCATGGCATCTCAACCTGTTAACCCTGTAGTTTAGTCCTCTACAAACACGCTGGTGATTCTTGCATTAGTTCACAATTGTTCCGCTCTAATGTCATTACTCGTTATGTGCCAGGTTCAGGTTTTACCTCAAGGCTCCGCCGCCTCCTCCTCCGGCCCCGCCCCGTTAGCGTTCAGCTCCTCTGGTTCCTCTGGGCCGGTCCTGCAGCCTCGCACTTTGATCCTCACCAGCACCGATGTGTTTCTCCTGGACGAGGACTACGTGAGCTACCCCCTGCCCGACTTCGCCAAAGAACCTCCATCACGGTGAGGCTTCGGCCTGCTTCAGTAGTCACAATAAACTGCTTTATTCATGGTTTAGATCTGAATTAATATTGTCCATTCATATCAGTGGTAATTTTGACAACATATTTTAATTTAGTTTTAGTCTTAGTGTTTTGACGAAAATGTAATTCGATTTTAGTCTAGTTTTAGTCGACTAAAATTGCAAGTAAGACGAATTTAGTCGACTTTGCATTGATAATATTCATTATAATCCAGAGCCGTGGGAAGATGTTTTAGTTAGGGGGCGCTGAGGGACAAAATGTGCCCCCAAAATACTTCTTCTGTGCATAAATCCTATTTATTAACCTCTTAACTCCCGCCTGAACCGAGAGCATTTTCTCCAGTTCAGCTTTACCCAAATCCTGTAGGCCAGTGTAACGCCTCATTTGAAAGACCTGCAAAACTAAATGGATCTTTTTCCTCACGGCAGATTTTTTTTCATCACTTTTTTTTTGTCGGGCAGTCGTCTCATTTTTGTCAAATTTTCGTGAATTTTGTGTCACTTTTTCGTCAAATTATTCAAATTTTTTCTTCAAATTCGTATCACTTTTTCGTCATTTTTTTCTCACTTTTTTGCCAAATTTTTGTCCATTTTTGTCATTTTTTGTAAATTTTTTGTCACTTTTTCGTCAAATTATTCACATTTGTTTTGTCAAATTCTTATCCCTTTTTCATCCATTTTTTCCTCAAATTTTTCTCACTTTTTTGTCATTTTTTGTAAATTTTTTGTCACTTTTTCGTCAATGTTTTCTCACTTTTTTCACATTTTCATCCTTGTTTTCGTCTCAGTTTTGTTGCCATTTTCTCACCTTTTTTCCAGAAGCTTTTGGATTGGGGTAAAGCTGGAGAAAATGTGCTTGGTTCAGGTGGGTGTTAAGGGGTTAATTTTGCCTGCAGTTCACAAACTATCCACCACGGGGTGCTGCAGCGCCCTTAGCACCCTGGGTTCCCACGGCCTTGTGAACAAAGCTCAGAGCTGATCCTTTAACAGAGACTTTACATGATCTGAGGCTCTTTCAGACGCTCAATACAAGTTTGGATGATTTGAGTCTCTCCTTTTCATTTTTATTTAGTCTTGTTTTAGTCGACTCAAATATCTGGACATTTTAGTCACAGTTTTAGTCTCATGAGAAACTTTTAATTTAGTTTTAGTCCAATTTCAGTCACAAAAATATCACTTTGACTAAAATTAAGACTAAATATTTTAGTCGCCGAAATAAACACTGATTCATATTTTATATTGTACTTAACTCAAGGTGTGGATTGTAGAGATTCCAAAACCAATGAAACCGACCAGCCAAAACAGCTGAAAACCTACTGTACTTCCAGTCTATTGCAGTTTTCAAATATGACTTACTTTTACTCAAATATTTTCTTATTGTTTAGTTTTAATACAATCACTAACGATTAAATTGTGTGTTTGTGTGTCTGTATCCTGCAGTTTGTTTTTTAGGTTTTAATTATATTTTGCTATATTCATATAAAAAACTCACTCTCTCCCACACTCGTCACACAGAGGATGGAAGTTCCTCTGAGTTTTATAGTTGTCTATCCTTCTCCCCTGCACAGATTTAAGTGTTTGCCAGTTGTTGTCATTGTTGGTACTTTCAATATGAATCTGAGTGAAATGGCGCCCCCTTTGGGCATTTTGATAACACTGATAATAAGTCCATGGCATCAGTTTAACCTCATAATGTCCTGCTTGACCGAGCACATTTCCTCCAGTTCGGCTTTACCCTAAGCCTTAAAGCTTCTCGACTGGAGCTCACAGCCTTTAGGTCAGTGCAGCGCCTCATTTGAAAGCTAAGACCTACAAATATAACCTTGTCGTCGCCGCGTTTTTGTAGCTTTTTTGTCGTGTTTTTGGTCACTTTTTCATCGCTCTTTTGTCTTTTCTTTGTGTTTAGTCGATATATTTGTTGTTTTTTTATACACAGCTGATTGTAGCCTTTTTTGCTGAGTCGTCGTCGTGCTTTTGTCACAATTATCGCACTTTTATTGTTGCTTTTCCGGCATATTTTTCATCATTTTGTTGTAGGGCTGCTCGATTATTGAAAAAATAATAATCACAATTATTTTTGTCATAATTGAAATCACGATTATTTGTTGCCTTTAAAAAAATCCATCAAAAAAGTGACAAAAATCCATCAAAAAAGTGACAAAAATCCATAAAAAAAAGACAAAAATCCATCAAAAAAATGACAAAAATCCATCAAAAAAATGACAAAAATCCATCAAAAAAAAGACAAAAATCCATTTAAAAAGTGACAAAAATCAATCAAAAAAGTGACAAAAATCAATCAAAAAAATGACAAAAATCCATCAAAAAAGTGACAAAAATCCATCAAAAAAGTGACAAAAATCCATCAAAAAAGTGACAAAAATCCATCAAAAAAGTGTCAAAAATCCATCAAAAAAGTGTCAAAAATCCATCAAAAAAGTGACAAAAATCAATTAAAAAAGTGACAAAAATCCATTAAAAAAGTGACAAAAATCCATTAAAAAAAAGACAAAAATCCATCAAAAAATGACAAAAATCCAGAAAAAAAGTGACAAAAATCCATCAAAAAAGTGACAAAAATCCATTAAAAAAGTGACAAAAATCCATTAAAAAAAGACAAAAATCCAGCAGAAAAAAGACAAAAATCCATCAAAAAAGTGACAAAAATCCATTAAAAAAGTGACAAAAATCCATTAAAAAGTGACAAAAATCCATTAAAAAAAAGACAAAAATCCATCAAAAAAGTGACAAAAATCAATCAAAAAAGTGACAAAAATTCATCAAAAAAGTGACAAAAATCCATCAAAAAAGTGTCAAAAATCCATCAAAAAAAGTGACAAAAATCCATTTAAAAAGTGACAAAAATCAATCAAAAAAGTGACAAAAATCAATCAAAAAAAATGACAAAAATCCATCAAAAAAGTGACAAAAATCCAGCAAAAAAGTGACAAAAATCCATCAAAAAAGTGACAAAAATCCATCAAAAAAGTGTCAAAAATCCATCAAAAAAGTGTCAAAAATCCATCAAAAAAGTGACAAAAATCCATCAAAAAAGTGACAAAAATCCATTAAAAAAGTGACAAAAATCCATCAAAAAAGTGACAAAAATCCAGCAAAAAAGTGACAAAAATCAATTAAAAAAGTGACAAAAATCCATTAAAAAGTGACAAAAATCCATTAAAAAAAAGACAAAAATCCATCAAAAAAGTGTCAAAAATCCATCAAAAAAGTGACAAAAATCCATCAAAAAAGTGACAAAAATCCATTAAAAAAAAGACAAAAATCCATCAAAAAAATGACAAAAATCCAGCAAAAAAGTGACAAAAATCCATCAAAAAAGTGACAAAAATCCATTAAAAAAGTGACAAAAATCCATTAAAAAAAGACAAAAATCCAGCAGAAAAAAGACAAAAATCCATCAAAAAAGTGACAAAAATCCATTAAAAAAGTGACAAAAATCCATTAAAAAGTGACAAAAATCCATTAAAAAAAAGACAAAAATCCATCAAAAAAGTGACAAAAATCAATCAAAAAAGTGACAAAAATTCATCAAAAAAGTGACAAAAATCCATCAAAAAAGTGACAAAAATCCATCAAAAAAGTGTCAAAAATCCATCAAAAAAAGTGACAAAAATCCAGCAAAAAAGTGACAAAAATCCAGCAAAAAAGTGACAAAAATCCATTAAAAAAGTGACAAAAATTCATTAAAAAGTGACAAAAATCCATTAAAAACTGACAAAAATCCATAAAAAAAAAGACAAAAATCCATCAAAAAAGTGTCAAAAATCCATCAAAAAAATGACAAAAATCCATCAAAAAAGTGACAAAAATCCATCAAAAAAGTGACAAAAATCCAAAAATTACAAATTAGAAAAAAAAATGTAAAAAAATAAATATTTAAAAAAAAAAAATTGAAAAATTGAAAAAAAAAAAATATATATATATATATATAATCGATTTTTTGCGATTATGTTAATTTTGTAATCGTTTACTGTTGTAATCGAAATCGTAATCGAATTTCGATTAATTGCACAGCCCTATTTTGTTGCATTTTCGTCGTGTTTCTTGACATATTTTCTGTCGTGTTTTCATCTATTTTTTGACGCTTTTTGCAAGAAGCTTTAAGATTTAGGTAAAGCCAAACTGGAGAAAGCCCGCTCGGTTAGGGTGGGGGTTAAGACGTTGAAAATCTTCTCTCGTTTGCCCCTGCAGGGAGCGCTACCACCTCCGCGAGGCCCGCCGCATCCGCGACCTGGACCGCGTCCTGCTGGGATACCAGACCTACCCCCAGGCTCTGACTCTAGTGTTTGACGAGCTCCCCGGCCCGGACCTGCTCTGCCCCCTGTCCATGGACCACTTCTCCGCTCAGGCCGCGCCCGCCGAGGACGGGGGCTCCAGGGGGGGGGCCGGGGGGGGCGACTCCGGGGAGGTGCAGTGGTGCGTGTTCGTCCCGTCGGCGGACAGCAGAGAGAGGCTCATATCGCTGTTGGCTCGGCAGTGGGAGATGCTGTGCAGCAGAGAGCTCCCCGTCGAGCTCACTGGATGAAAACGCTCTCAAAACAGAAACACAATGGGCAGGTTTTTAAAGACACAACCAAAGGAAACGAACCACTTCACCAAGTTTTCCCAAATGTGGATGATTCTGATTTTTTTTAACAAAGCACTTGTGGATATACATTGCCAGTGTCATGAAGGCCAGGTTGGGTTCAGTCCAAGCGTCATTAAAGGGGATGTTTCTGGATTTTTGACCTCATTTCCTCGTTATCCAGAGTGTTGCTGATTTCTGCATTACAAAAAGTAAATATCAGGCATTGGCTTAAATGACTTGAATGGAGGAAATGTTTTTTGTTTTGAGCGGTTTTCACTCATTTAGACACTTTTCCTGATCGGACCGAGTTTGCTTTGCTTGTTTGAGGACGTTTCAGACCAGTTCTAGGGTAAATCTCGCTTGAAATAAGAAAGTAAAACTGCCAATGAGATGAGACCAACTTTCTTTCCCCATTGGCAAAGAAAATGCCAATGGGACAAATGCCCAAGAACTTCTTAACTTTTTGTAATTTTTTTGTATTTTTTTTTGTCAATTATTTGTCATTTTTTCGTCATTTTTTAAATCAAATTTTTGTCATTTTTTCGTAATTTTTTTGTATTTTTTTTGTCACATTTTTTTAATTTTTTTTGTCAATTTTTTGTCATTTTTTCGTCATTTTTTAATCAAAGTTTTGTCATTTTTTTGTCATATTTTTGACATTTTTTGTCAAATTTCAATGACTTGAATTGAGGAAATGTTTCTTGTTTTGAGCGGTTTTCACTCATTTAGACACTTTTCCTGATCAAGTTTGCTTTGCTTGTTTGAGGACATTTCAGACCAGTTCTAGGGTAAATCTCGCTTGAAATAAGAAAGTAAAACTGCCAATGAGATAAGACCGATTTTCTTTCCCCATTGGCAAAGAAAATGCCAATGGGACAAATGCCCAAGAACTTCTTAACTTTTTGTAATTTTTTTGTATTTTTTTTGTCAATTATTTGTCATTTTTTCGTCATTTTTTAAATCAAATTTTTGTCATTTTTTCGTCTTTTTTTTTTTTTTTGGGTCACATTTTTGTCATTTTTTAGTCACATTTTTGTCATTTTTTAGTCAAATTTTTATCACATTTTTGTCACATTTTTGTAATTTTTTTTTTTTTTGTAATTTTTTGGTCATTTTTTAATCAAAGTTTTGTCATTTTTTTGTCATATTTTTGACATTTTTTGTCAAATTTCAATGACTTGACTTTGCTTGTTTGAGGACATTTCAGACCAGTTCTAGGGTAAATCTCACTTGAAATAAGAAAGTAAAACTGCCAATGAGATAAGACCAATTTTCTTTCCCCATTGGCAAAGAAAATGACCTGAAATAAGGACGAAATGTATCGAAACGAGTCAGAAACATCTCAGAACAAGTGAAATAACTTAACTCGTCAAAACAGCTAAAATTTGGATTATTTTGCTCAAATTGAGATGTTTATACTGATCTAGTTAAATACTTTTTGCAGTGTATTTGAAGAGTTTCGTGGCGCTAGGCTAGTGCTAGGCTAGTGCATGTCTATGGTATCAGCTAGCCTGCATTAAACACAGTCTGAGGCAAATCACTTATAACACCAGACTAACCATATAAACGTCTGTGTCCATAGAGTCATGTCTGGAATATAACTGACCTGCATCACATGAACGATCACATTTTAAGGGACTATTTTCTAGCAGATCACTCCGCTGCCGCGTAGCTTATACCAGTGTTTCCCAACCAGGGGTACAGGGACCTCTGGGGGTACTTGGAATTATTTCAGATTAAAAAAAAGGTGAAACTGTATAGAATTTCAATATGAATTTCAAAGGAAAGTCAGTGTTAATTATGTTTTTCAGTAAATGGTTTGATTTTGAGAGTGTTTTAGCTTAATTTTGAACACAACACACTGTTAAATACTGTGTAATATTAACTTAGTTGGTGACTTTGTAATAATATTGGCAAAATCCTCAAGGTAGGGGGTCCTCGGAGTATAAATCCATGGTTAGTATATGGTTAGTCTGGTGTTATCAGTGATCTGCCTCAGGTGCTCTGTGGAGCGGGTCACACTGTGTTTAATGCAGGCTAGCTGATACCATAGACATGCACTAGCCTAGCACTAGCCTAGCGCCACGGAACTCTTCAAACATAAGAACTGCATGAACTACAAAAAATATATCTCCAGAAATCAGCAACACTCTGGATAACGAGGAAATGAGGCCCTGTGTCAAACATCCTGAAACATCCCTTTAATGCTTCATTGTGAGTGTGTTGTTAACAGGGGCATGCTGGGGACATCGGGAGAGTCGGGACGTTTCCCGTCAGAATCAAATCACGGATTAATAATAGACTCACAGTTGTGCCGTTCCAGGCCTGAAGGTTTTAAAGGAATAGTTCAGTTTTTCCAGACTGAGATCTGTTCTTACCTGAGCTTAGGCGAGTTGATATGTGGTCCTTTCTAACTTCCCCCCCTGTTTGGAGCTGTAGGAATATACTGGGAGACCCGAGACGAGACCCGAGACCCGAGACTTCAGGGACGCTGGGTTGGCAAATTTTTTCTTTTTTTTTCTTTTTTTAGAGATGGCAAGAGAAGAAGCGCACAACCCCTTTTATCCGCTCTTCACCAGACTGTATCGTAAAGGTTAGTGCTCGATCGTCTGCTCCGGAGGGACAGTCTGCTGTGAAAACGTGAGATATCATGACAGGGAAATGGTTAACCTCTTAACTCCCGCCTGAACCGAGAGGAGCTTTTTCCTCACGGCATCACATTTTTTTCCATCATTTTTTTGTTGGGTTTTCAACTCATTTTTGTAACTTTTTTGTAATTTTTTATCACATTTTTGTAATTTTTTCGTCCATTTTTTCGTCCATTTTTAATCATTTTTTTGTCACATTTTTGTCACTTTTTTGTCAATTTCTTGTCATTTTTTCGTCACATTTTTGTCACTTTTTCGTACATTTTTTGTCACATTTTTGTCACTTTTTCGTCAATTTTTAATCTATTTTTAATCCATTTTTTGTCACTTTTTGTAATCACTTTTTTGTCACTTTTTTTTCACTTTTTTTTCATTTTTTTGTCATTTTTTGTCATTTTTTCGTCACATTTTTGTCATTTTTTCGTAAATTTTTAATCAATTTTTTGTCACTTTTTCGTCAATTTTTCGTCACTTTTTTGTCAATGTTTTCTCAGTTTTTTGTCACATTTTCATCATTGTTTTCGTCTCAGTTTTGTTGCTATTTTCTCACCTTTTTTCCAGAAGCTTTTGGATTGGGGTAAAGCCAAACTGGAGAAAATGTGCTCGGTTCAGCTGCGAGTTAAGGGGTTAACCTTAAGGATTAGGATTATTTGTATTTTTAGACAAACAAACTCCCAGCAGACGTCCCTCTGGAGCAGACGATCCAGCACTGACCGATCGTAAACTCATGTCAGCGTTGCCAAAGCGTCACCGCTGTTATCGGGGGTTCCTGACGCTTCTCAGCAATATCAAAACGACACATCATCAACATTAGCGGTTTTGTTTTTTATCCTTAACTCTGGACTGTGTTTTGAAACGTTTTGTAAATAATATAATAATGTGCAGTTTTGTATGAAGACGTTTTATGTCCTGTCTTTTATTTGTTTTTGTACAGCGACACATGGAAATGGCTGAATATATTTATTATCGTTTTCTTCAATAAACTAATATTGTCGCACACGTAGCGTCATGGATTTGTTGGCACCCGCGCTAAACACTTGCCTTAAAGGGAAGTTTCAGGATGTTTGACATAGAACCTCATTTCCTCGTTATCCAGAGTGTGGCTGATTTCAAATTTTAACCATTTTGCGTTTAAAGTAACTTATATTTGAGCAGCATCAGCTTCGTGGTTGTTTAAGCTACGCGGCGGCGGAGTGATCTGCGAGAAAATAGTCCCTCAGAATGCGATCGTTCATGTGATGCAGGCAGGGGCGGATCTCGAGGGGCGGCACGAGGTCTTGAAACCCCATTGATGTCATGTAATGTCTCACATCTGCTCTCAAAGCCGGGTCAGTCCATCTCAGATCACCCAAAAAACAGCATTTTTAAACCTCACCCTCTCCATTTTTTGGTATATTTGTAATTCATGGCCAGAAAAGCCAGAATTTCACATTTTAAATTAATCGACCAACGGTTTTCGAAATATCCCATTTTCATGTTTTCACATGTTTTTTTTTTCTTTTTTTTTTTTTTTGGTTTATTGCAGACTTTTAATCAACAATGAGATTTTTTTTTTTTTTGACGTTTTTTTTTATTTTTTATTTAACATCAGTGCAAATTTAGACAATTTACCACAATATGGTTATTTTCCATCAAATTCATCTTACACATAGATGGCCGCCTACTTTCAATTTGCTGTAACTCAGCAACCACTGGTCTGATTTTCAAAACACAGGTATGTCTGTAAAGGGGAGACCACGAGGAATCTGAATGTGACACTACAGTGTTTCTCATAATGACCTTCCCAGAATATAGGGATGCACCGATACCAGTATCGGGTATCGGGCCGATACCACATGCTTGTACTCCTACATGAGGTCCCGATACCAGAAACCGATACCATTTGACGTGCGGCCAGTGCAGCTACGAGGCGCGGCTACGAGGCGCAGCTACGAGGTGCCTCTGCTGAGGAGAGAAGAAGCAACAAACTGGAGAATTGTTTAGTGTAAACACAATAATCCACATAGAGCGGCTAGCAGTTTTGGCCATTCTGACGCCGTTTTAAGCCCAGGGGTTTATTCATCTGAAAAACTAACCCAGCGACTAAAACGTCCTCAGAAAATCCAAATGAAAGACATACAGCATGTTTATATTGAGGAAAATGAGCTGCAGCAGAACAATGAAAACGCTGTAGCTTCTCACTAAGTTACTACAAACACACGAGAAAATCTACAGGAGCTGAAGTAAAGACGAAAAGAGACCATTTAAGAAACATCTCAATACTATTGTTAAATAAAAACACATAAATGAATAAAGCTCAGGCATTGGGAGCTTTAGGACATGGGCTTTTCTGTCTGTGATGGACAGAGACATAAAAATAAAACATTATATTGAATGAAAATGAATAAATGGCATCAGCACAATTCTAATATAACGGCTCTTAAAAGTGTCGCCTACTTTACTTAAGGAAATGTACATGAGTAAATGAACTCATTACAAACCAATCTGCTGTGAAAAAAGTAAGAATGTTGAAGAAAATGCCTTGTACTCGTATCGGTATTCGGTATCGGCGAGTACTTCAATCCAAGTACTCGTATCGGTTTTAGAAAAAGTGGTATCGGTGCATCCCTACCAGAATGTCTAACCACTGTGTGAACTGGCCTGTTGAAAAGGAGTAGAAATCAGAAAAAGTGAACAGGAGGCGGAGACGGCTGTGAAGTGTTATTGACTTTTTGATTGTGATTGACATTATGTCTTGGAATAAATCAATCTGAGGCACTGCGTATATGAATGAATGGACTTGTACAGAACGGACAGTGAATGGATGTCTGGAGGAGTGGCTCTGTCAACTTCTACCTGGTGTTACATGAAAATAAAAAATAAAAACCCCTCCAGTTGTTTTATATGTTGTAGTTGACACATAGGGCTACATTTTTCCTGGTTGGGCGTTTCCCACAGGGTCAATTTCAAGGTCAAAATATACCTACAAAGGTCATTCACCTAAAAAATGCCAAAATACACGAAAAAAATGTCACATTTAGTTTCCTCGTGGCCTTTAAAGTAAAGTGAAGATTACTGCGCGGATGTTGAACTACTCCTGGTATTATTACGCCTTACAATATAGTCCCCCCTTTTATCCGCTTAGAAAATCCACATTGTTTAATTGTGTGTAATTATACTTTGTAGAGGAACACTTCACGTAACCATATTTAAATAGGGAAAACGTGGAAGAGCTTGGTAGCTTCTATCTTGACCTGTTTTGGAGCTATAGAGGAGAGAGGGAGAGGCTAAATGCTAACGCCGTCTGCGCTGTGTTTACGTGACTGAAGCAAGGCCGTGGGAACCCAGGGTGCTGAGGGCGCCACAGCACCCGCTGGTGGACAGTTTGTGAACTGCAGGCAATATTCACCCCTTAACTCCCACCTGAACCGAGCACATTTTCTCCAGTTTGGCTTTACCCCAATCCAAAAGCTTCTGGAGAAAAGGTGTGAAAATAGCAACAAAACTGAGACGAAAACAAGGATGAAAATGTGAAAAAAGTGAGAAAACATTGACACAAAAATGACAAAAAATTTACAAAAAATTGACAAAAAAGTGAGAAAAAATTGACGAAAAATTGAGAAAAAAGTCACAAAAATTTGACAAAAATGAGTCGACTGCCCAACAAAAAAAGTGATGAAAAAAAATCTGATGACGTGAGGAAAAAGATCAGTTTAGTTTTGTAGATCTTAGCTTTCAAATGAGGCGTTACACTGGCCTACAGGATTTGGGTAAAGCTGAACTGGAGAAAATGCTCTCGGTTCAGGCGGGAGTTAAGAGGTTAATAACTAGGATTTATTCACAAGAAAAGCATTTTGGGGGTAAATTTTGTCCCTCAGCGTCCCCTAACTAAAACATCTTCCCACGGCTCTGGACTGAAGGCACGGGGGAAGATCAGACAGGTCCTAAAGAACTCGTCACAGCTCAGGTAAGAACATATCTCAGTATGTAAAAACGGTGGCCTGTTCCTTTAAAGGATTTTGCAAACATGTTCACGGGCAGTTTTGCTGACGAGTCCTGCGATTGCATTTTTTTTTTTTTTTATTGAAGTCCCGGCGTCCTGGAGGAAACAGGAGCTGCTAAACTAACACAAGAACCGCCTGCGTTTCAGAACTTATCCTGAAACTGTTCACGCCAAATCCGCACTCAGCAGTTAGTCTGTGATTCGCTGACACCTCTACTTCCTGTCCACATGACCTCACTTCCTGTCCGCACGACCTCACTTCCTGTCCGTGTCAGTCGCACCGCGGGGATCAGCGGTATGAACCGACACGTTGTCACGGCGATGTGTGACTTTAACCTCGTAACCCCCGCCTTCACCGAGCACAGTTTCTGCACTGGCTTTACCCAAATCTGAAACTTATTGGAAAAAAAAAAAAATAGCAACAAAAAACGAGATATTAATGAGGATGAAAACGCAGCCAAAAAAAGCGTCTAGAGTGACAAAAAAAGGCAACAAAACAGGTCAAAAATGTGATAAAAAACAACACAAGAGTGATAAAATGCAACAAAACAGGCGACAAAAAGTGAAGAAAAAGCAACAAAAAGGAGGCAAAAAAGGGTTGAAAAAGGAACACAATCAGTTGATAAACAAAACAGGTGACAAAAAGTGATACAATGTAACAAAATCGGCGATAAAAAAGCTGGGGAAAAAAACAGGTGACAAAAGCAACAAAAGTGCAACTGAACTGGCGGCAAAAAAGTGATAAAAAAAAAACAGGCGACAAAAAGCGAAAAAAAAAAGAAACAAAAAGTGCAGAAAAAGCAACAAACCGGGCGATGAAAAAGTGAAGAAAACGGGTGACAAAAAGTGATGAAAAAGCGACAAGAAAGTGACAAAATGCAAGAAAACAGGTGACGAATAAATGATGAAGAAGCAACAAAACAGGCGACAAAAAGTGATGAAAAAGTGACAAAATGCAACAAAGTGGGCGGGAAAAAAAGCAACAAAAACGGCATAAAGCTGCTTTAAATGTTTCTGGCCTAAAGACTGTGAGCTCCAGTAGCTTTGGGTAACGACAAACTGTAGATCATGTGCTCGGTTCAGGCGGGGGTTAAGAGGTTAAAATAGGAAGATCCACCTACAGTGTTTGGAGAGATAGCATTGAAACAGCTGCGCAGCAAAGGGAAGCAAGAGGAGGGGCTTATGGAGAAATCGCTTGAAAATCAGGAAATGAAACTACTGTATGTTTTATTTTTGCTTTTTAACCAACAAAGTGTAAGATTGTGGAAAAAGATGTATTTGCCATTGTTTCCAAATCCCTGCAGAAAGCGTAACACCCCCACTTTAAAGCAGCAGTGAATAATCAATATTAATCGCTTCAACTAAAGGAAATATGACATTATCTCTGTCGGTCACGATCCGATAATCCACAATAAAATACAAACAGTGTCAAATATGAATGAGATTTAATAAAATGCTGGACTTTTAATATACAGTTAACTCATGTAAGGTTACTGTCATCCAGACACGCATGAATGTAAGAAGTCAGCATAATGTCCCGTGTTCCCGGCAGGCCCAGAGTCTTACGCAGCGTTTCTTCTCTATTTTATCTGTTTCCTCTCTTTGTTTGAAACCTGACCTTTGACCGTCACCCCCGACAGGAAGTGTCAGGACGACAGCTGAGCAGAACTGGGCCTGTCCTGGTTTATAGTCTCGGGTTAATCCTGGTTCATTAGCACCAGTGTGTGTTACCTCTGCATTAGCATCAGTGTGTGTTACCTCTGCATTAGCATCAGTGTGTGTTACCTCTGCATTAGCATCAGTGTGTGTTACCTCTGCATTAGCACCAGTGTGTGTTACCTCTGCATTAGCATCAGTGTGTGTTACCTCTGCATTAGCATCAGTGTGTGTTACCTCTGCATTAGCATTAGTGTGTGTTACCTCTGCATTAGCACCAGTGTGTGTTACCTCTGCATTAGCACCAGTGTGTGTTACCTCTGCATTAGCACCAGTGTGTGTTACCTCTGCATTAGCACCAGTGTGTGTTACCTCTGCATTAGCACCAGTGTGTGTTACCTCTGCATTAGCATTAGCATCAGTGTGTGTTACCTCTGCATTAGCATCAGTGTGTGTTACCTCTGCATTAGCATTAGCATCAGTGTGTGTTACCTCTGCATTAGCATCAGTGTGTGTTACCTCTGCATTAGCACCAGTGTGTGTTACCTCTGCATTAGCATCAGTGTGTGTTACCTCTGCATTAGCACCAGTGTGTGTTACCTCTGCATTAGCACCAGTGTGTGTTACCTCTGCATTAGCATCAGTGTGTGTTACCTCTGCATTAGCATCAGTGTGTGTTACCTCTGCATTAGCATCAGTGTGTGTTACCTCTGCATTAGCATTAGTGTGTGTTACCTCTGCATTAGCACCAGTGTGTGTTACCTCTGCATTAGCACCAGTGTGTGTTACCTCTGCATTAGCACCAGTGTGTGTTACCTCTGCATTAGCACCAGTGTGTGTTACCTCTGCATTAGCATCAGTGTGTGTTACCTCTGCATTAGCATCAGTGTGTGTTACCTCTGCATTAGCATCAGTGTGTGTTACCTCTGCATTAGCACCAGTGTGTGTTACCTCTGCATTAGCATCAGTGTGTGTTACCTCTGCATTAGCATCAGTGTGTGTTATCTCTGCATTAGCATCAGTGTGTGTTACCTCTGCATTAGCATCAGTGTGTGTTACCTCTGCATTAGCATCAGTGTGTGTTACCTCTGCATTAGCATCAGTGTGTGTTACCTCTGCATTAGCATCAGTGTGTGTTACCTCTGCATTAGCACCAGTGTGTGTTATCTCTGCATTAGCATCAGTGTGTGTTACCTCTGCATTAGCATCAGTGTGTGTTACCTCTGCATTAGCATCAGTGTGTGTTACCTCTGCATTAGCATCAGTGTGTGTTACCTCTGCATTAGCATCAGTGTGTGTTACCTCTGCATTAGCATCAGTGTGTGTTACCTCTGCATTAGCACCAGTGTGTGTTATCTCTGCATTAGCACCAGTGTGTGTTACCTCTGCATTAGCATCAGTGTGTGTTACCTCTGCATTAGCATTAGCATCAGTGTGTGTTACCTCTGCATTAGCATCAGTGTGTGTTACCTCTGCATTAGCATCAGTGTGTGTTACCTCTGCATTAGCATCAGTGTGTGTTACCTCTGCATTAGCATCAGTGTGTGTTACCTCTGCATTAGCATCAGTGTGTGTTACCTCTGCATTAGCACCAGTGTGTGTTACCTCTGCATTAGCACCAGTGTGTGTTACCTCTGCATTAACATCAGTGTGTGCTACCTCTGCATTAGCACCAGTGTGTGTTACCTCTGCATTAGCACCAGTGTGTGTTACCTCTGCATTAGCACCAGTGTGTGTTACCTCTGCATTAGCATCAGTGTGTGTTACCTCTGCATTAGCACCAGTGTGTGTTACCTCTGCATTAGCATCAGTGTGTGTTACCTCTGCATTAGCATCAGTGTGTGTTACCTCTGCATTAACATCAGTGTGTGTTACCTCTGCATTAGCACCAGTGTGTGTTACCTCTGCATTAGCACCAGTGTGTGTTACCTCTGCATTAGCACCAGTGTGTGTTACCTCTGCATTAGCATCAGTGTGTGTTACCTCTGCATTAGCACCAGTGTGTGTTACCTCTGCATTAGCATCAGTGTGTTTTACCTCTGCATTAGCACCAGTGTGTGTTACCTCTGCATTAGCACCAGTGTGTGTTACCTCTGCATTAGCATCAGTGTGTGTTACCTCTGCATTAGCATCAGTGTGTGTTACCTCTGCATTAGCACCAGTGCGTGTTACCTCTGCATTAGCACCAGTGTGTGTTACCTCTGCATTAGCACCAGTGTGTGTTACCTCTGCATTAGCATCAGTGTGTGTTACCTCTGCATTAGCATTAGCACCAGTGTGTGTTACCTCTGCATTAGCACCAGTGTGTGTTACCTCTGCATTAGCATCAGTGTGTGTTACCTCTGCATTAGCATCAGTGTGTGTTACCTCTGCATTAGCATCAGTGTGTGTTACCTCTGCATTAGCATCAGTGTGTGTGTTACCTCTGCATTAGCACCAGTGTGTGTTACCTCTGCATTAGCATTAGCACCAGTGTGTGTTACCTCTGCATTAGCACCAGTGTGTGTTACCTCTGCATTAGCATCAGTGTGTGTTACCTCTGCATTAGCATCAGTGTGTGTTACATCTGCATTAGCATTAGTGTGTGTTACCTCTGCATTAGCATTAGCATCAGTGTGTGTTACCTCTGCATTAGCATCAGTGTGTGTTACCTCTGCATTAGCATTAGCATCAGTGTGTGTTACCTCTGCATTAGCATCAGTGTGTGTTACCTCTGCATTAGCACCAGTGTGTGTTACCTCTGCATTAGCACCAGTGTGTGTTACCTCTGCATTAACAGCAGTGTGTGTTACCTCTGCATTAACATCAGTGTGTGTTACCTCTGCATTAGCACCAGTGTGTGTTACCTCTGCATTAACAGCAGTGTGTGTTACCTCTGCATTAGCATCAGTGTGTGTTACCTCTACATTAGCATCAGTGTGTGTTACCTCTGCATTAACAGCAGTGTGTGTTACCTCTGCATTAACATCAGTGTGTGTTACCTCTGCATTAGCATCAGTGTGTGTTACCTCTACATTAGCATCAGTGTGTGTTACCTCTGCATTAACAGCAGTGTGTGTTACCTCTGCATTAACATCAGTGTGTGTTACCTCTGCATTAGCATCAGTGTGTGTTACCTCTGCATTAACACCAGTGTGTGTTACCTCTGCATTAGCATCAGTGTGTGTTACCTCTGCATTAACACCAGTGTGTGTTACCTCTGCATTAGCATCAGTGTGTGTTACCTCTGCATTAGCATTAGCATCAGTGTGTGTTACCTCTGCATTAGCACCAGTGTGTGTTACCTCTGCATTAACATCAGTGTGTGTTACCTCTGCATTAGCACCAGTGTGTTACCTCTGCATTAGCACCAGTGTGTGTTACCTCTATATTGGTATTAGTGTGTGTTACCTCTGCATTAGCACCAGTGTGTGTTACCTCTGCATTAGCATCAGTGTGTGTTACCTCTGCATTAGCATCAGTGTGTGTTACCTCTGCATTAGCATCAGTGTGTGTTACCTCTGCATTAGCACCAGTGTGTGTTACCTCTGCATTAGCATCAGTGTGTGTTACCTCTGCATTAGCATCAGTGTGTGTTACCTCTGCATTAGCATTAGCATCAGTGTGTGTTACCTCTGCATTAGCATCAGTGTGTGTTACCTCTGCATTAGCACCAGTGTGTGTTACCTCTGCATTAGCATCAGTGTGTGTTACCTTTGCATTAGCACCAGTGTGTGTTACCTCTGCATTAGCACCAGTGTGTGTTACCTCTGCATTAGCATCAGTGTGTGTTACCTCTGCATTAGCATCAGTGTGTGTTACCTCTGCATTAGCATCAGTGTGTGTTACCTCTGCATTAGCATCAGTGTGTGTTACCTCTGCATTAGCACCAGTGTGTGTTACCTCTGCATTAGCATCAGTGTGTGTTACCTCTGCATTAGCATCAGTGTGTGTTACCTCTGCATTAGCACCAGTGTGTGTTACCTCTGCATTAGCACCAGTGTGTGTTACCTCTGCATTAGCACCAGTGTGTGTTACCTCTGCATTAGCACCAGTGTGTGTTACCTCTGCATTAGCATTAGCACCAGTGTGTGTTACCTCTGCATTAGCATCAGTGTGTGTTACCTCTGCATTAGCATCAGTGTGTGTTACCTCTGCATTAGCATCAGTGTGTGTTACCTCTGCATTAGCATCAGTGTGTGTTACCTCTGCATTAGCATCAGTGTGTGTTACCTCTGCATTAGCATCAGTGTGTGTTACCTCTGCAATAGCATTAGCATCAGTGTGTGTTACCTCTGCATTAGCATCAGTGTGTGTTACCTCTGCATTAGCATCAGTGTGTGTTACCTCTGCATTAGCATTAGCATCAGTGTGTGTTACCTCTGCATTAGCATCAGTGTGTGTTACCTCTGCATTAGCACCAGTGTGTGTTACCTCTGCATTAGCACCAGTGTGTGTTACCTCTGCATTAGCACCAGTGTGTGTTACCTCTGCATTAGCATCAGTGTGTGTTACCTCTGCATTAGCACCAGTGTGTGTTACCTCTGCATTAGCATCAGTGTGTGTTACCTCTGCATTAGCATTAGCATCAGTGTGTGTTACCTCTGCATTAGCATCAGTGTGTGTTACCTCTGCATTAGCACCAGTGTGTGTTACCTCTGCATTAGCATCAGTGTGTGTTACCTCTGCATTAGCATCAGTGTGTGTTACCTCTGCATTAGCATCAGTGTGTGTTACCTCTGCATTAGCATCAGTGTGTGTTACCTCTGCATTAGCATCAGTGTGTGTTACCTCTGCATTAGCATCAGTGTGTGTTACCTCTGCATTAGCACCAGTGTGTGTTACCTCTGCATTAGCACCAGTGTGTTACCTCTGCATTAGCATCAGTGTGTGTTACCTCTGCATTAGCACCAGTGTGTGTTACCTCTGCATTAGCATCAGTGTGTGTTACCTCTGCATTAGCATCAGTGTGTGTTACCTCTGCATTAGCATCAGTGTGTGTTACCTCTGCATTAGCATCAGTGTGTGTTACCTCTGCATTAGCATCAGTGTGTGTTACCTCTGCATTAGCATCAGTGTGTGTTACCTCTGCATTAGCACCAGTGTGTGTTACCTCTGCATTAGCACCAGTGTGTGTTACCTCTGCATTAGCATCAGTGTGTGTTACCTCTGCATTAGCATCAGTGTGTGTTACCTCTGCATTAGCATCAGTGTGTGTTACCTCTGCATTAGCACCAGTGTGTGTTACCTCTGCATTAGCATCAGTGTGTGTTACCTCTGCATTAGCATTAGTGTGTGTTACCTCTGCATTAGCACCAGTGTGTGTTACCTCTGCATTAGCATCAGTGTGTGTTACCTCTGCATTAGCACCAGTGTGTGTTACCTCTGCATTAGCACCAGTGTGTTACCTCTGCATTAGCACCAGTGTGTGTTACCTCTGCATTAGCACCAGTGTGTGTTACCTCTGCATTAGCACCAGTGTGTTACCTCTGCATTAGCACCAGTGTGTTACCTCTGCATTAGCACCAGTGTGTGTTACCTCTGCATTAGCACCAGTGTGTGTTACCTCTGCATTAGCATCAGTGTGTGTTACCTCTGCATTAGCACCAGTGTTTGTTACCTCTGCATTAGCACCAGTGTGTGTTACCTCTGCATTAGCACCAGTGTGTGTTACCTCTGCATTAGCATCAGTGTGTGTTACCTCTGCATTAGCATCAGTGTGTGTTACCTCTGCATTAGCATCAGTGTGTGTTACCTCTGCATTAGCATCAGTGTGTGTTACCTCTGCATTAGCATCAGTGTGTGTTACCTCTGCATTAGCACCAGTGTGTGTTACCTCTGCATTAGCATCAGTGTGTGTTACCTCTGCATTAGCATCAGTGTGTGTTACCTCTGCATTAGCACCAGTGTGTGTTACCTCTGCATTAGCACCAGTGTGTGTTACCTCTGCATTAGCATTAGCATCAGTGTGTGTTACCTCTGCATTAGCATCAGTGTGTGTTACCTCTGCATTAGCATTAGCACCAGTGTATGTTACCTCTGCATTAGCATCAGTGTGTGTTACCTCTGCATTAGCATCAGTGTGTGTTACCTCTGCATTAGCATCAGTGTGTGTTACCTCTGCATTAGCATCAGTGTGTGTTATCTCTGCATTAGCACCAGTGTGTGTTACCTCTGCATTAGCATCAGTGTGTGTTACCTCTGCATTAGCATCAGTGTGTGTTACCTCTGCATTAGCATCAGTGTGTGTTACCTCTGCATTAGCATCAGTGTGTGTTACCTCTGCATTAGCACCAGTGTGTGTTACCTCTGCATTAGCACCAGTGTGTGTTACCTCTGCATTAGCACCAGTGTGTGTTACCTCTGCATTAGCACCAGTGTGTGTTACCTCTGCATTAGCATTAGCACCAGTGTGTTACCTCTGCATTAGCATCAGTGTGTGTTACCTCTGCATTAGCATCAGTGTGTGTTACCTCTGCATTAGCATCAGTGTGTGTTACCTCTGCATTAGCATCAGTGTGTGTTACCTCTGCATTAGCACCAGTGTGTGTTACCTCTGCATTAGCATCAGTGTGTGTTACCTCTGCATTAGCACCAGTGTGTGTTACCTCTGCATTAGCACCAGTGTGTGTTACCTCTGCATTAGCACCAGTGTGTGTTACCTCTGCATTAGCATCAGTGTGTGTTACCTCTGCATCAGCACCAGTGTGTGTTACCTCTGCATTAGCATCAGTGTGTGTTACCTCTGCATTAGCATCAGTGTGTGTTACCTCTGCATTAGCATCAGTGTGTGTTACCTCTGCATTAGCATTAGCATCAGTGTGTGTTACCTCTGCATTAGCACCAGTGTGTGTTACCTCTGCATTAGCACCAGTGTGTGTTACCTCTGCATTAGCATCAGTGTGTGTTACCTCTGCATTAGCATCAGTGTGTGTTACCTCTGCATTAGCACCAGTGTGTTATCTCTGCATTAGCATCAGTGTGTGTTACCTCTGCATTAGCATTAGCACCAGTGTGTGTTACCTCTGCATTAGCATCAGTGTGTGCTACCTCTGCATTAGCATCAGTGTGTGTTACCTCTGCATTAGCATCAGTGTGTGTTACCTCTGCATTAGCACCAGTGTGTGTTACCTCTGCATTAGCATTAGCATCAGTGTGTGTTACCTCTGCATTAGCATTAGCATCAGTGTGTGTTACCTCTGCATTAGCACCAGTGTGTGTTACCTCTGCATTAGCATTAGCATCAGTGTGTGTTACCTCTGCATTAGCACCAGTGTGTGTTACCTCTGCATTAGCATTAGCATCAGTGTGTGTTACCTCTGCATTAGCATCAGTGTGTGTTACCTCTGCATTAGCATCAGTGTGTGTTACCTCTGCATTAGCATCAGTGTGTGTTACCTCTGCATTAGCACCAGTGTGTGTTATCTCTGCATTAGCACCAGTGTGTGTTACCTCTGCATTAGCATCAGTGTGTGTTACCTCTGCATTAGCATCAGTGTGTGTTACCTCTGCATTAGCACCAGTGTGTGTTACCTCTGCATTAGCATCAGTGTGTGTTACCTCTGCATTAGCATCAGTGTGTGTTACCTCTGCATTAGCATCAGTGTGTGTTACCTCTGCATTAGCATCAGTGTGTGTTACCTCTGCATTAGCATCAGTGTGTGTTACCTCTGCATTAGCACCAGTGTGTGTTACCTCTGCATTAGCATCAGTGTGTGTTACCTCTGCATTAGCACCAGTGTGTGTTACCTCTGCATTAGCATCAGTGTGTGTTACCTCTGCATTAGCACCAGTGTGTGTTACCTCTGCATTAGCATCAGTGTGTGTTACCTCTGCATTAGCATCAGTGTGTGTTACCTCTGCATTAGCATCAGTGTGTGTTACCTCTGCATTAGCATCAGTGTGTGTTACCTCTGCATTAGCATCAGTGTGTGTTACCTCTGCATTAGCATCAGTGTGTGTTACCTCTGCATTAGCATCAGTGTGTGTTACCTCTGCATTAGCACCAGTGTGTGTTACCTCTGCATTAGCATCAGTGTGTGTTACCTCTGCATTAGCATCAGTGTGTGTTACCTCTGCATTAGCATCAGTGTGTGTTACCTCTGCATTAGCATCAGTGTGTGTTACCTCTGCATTAGCATCAGTGTGTGTTACCTCTGCATTAGCACCAGTGTGTGTTACCTCTGCATTAGCATCAGTGTGTGTTACCTCTGCATTAGCACCAGTGTGTGTTACCTCTGCATTAGCATCAGTGTGTGTTACCTCTGCACTGATCATTGCAGCCCCTGAGATTGACTCTGATCAACCTCAGCAGCTGCAGAGGTTGGTGCCGCTGTGAAAGAGACAGATAAAGACATCATAAACAAGGCCGTGGGAACCCAGGGTGCTGAGGGCGCTGCAGCACCCCCCCCTGGCAGATAGTTTGTGAACCGCAGGCAATATTAACCCCTTAACTCCCGCCTGAACCGAGCACCTTTTCTCCAGCTTTACCCCAATCCAAAAGCTTCTGGAAAAAAGGTGTGAAAATAGTGACAAAACTGAGACGAAAACAAGGATGAAAATGTGAAAAAAGTGACAAAAAATGGACAAAAAAGTGAGAAAAATTTGACGAAAAATTGCGGGGAAAAAGGAAGAAAAAGTGATGAGAATTTGACCAAAAAAAATGTGACAAAAAAAGTTACAAAAATGAGTTGAATAGCCAACAAAAAAAATGATGGAAAAAAAATCTGTTGGCGTGAGGAAAAAGATCCTTTCGGTTCAGGCGGGAGTTAAGATGTCACGAACCTCTGAGCCTTTAGACACGCCCCCTCCACACGCTGGCTGTTTCCCAATTGCGAGGATCCGTCCTCCGTTTGGCCACTTCGTTGACGTCCTCGGTGGCGGCTCCTCCAAAACGGAGCGGAGTGTCCTCTCCCCGCACTTGTGTGAAGTTAGCCCCCCCATAGTGTCCGATTTGTTTCAAAATGGTGTCATTCGTTTGTGCTTCGTTTGTGCTTCGTTTGTGCTTCGTTTGTGCTTCGTTTGTGCACATAAAATTAGCGTTTGTGCGCACTTCGTTTTTGAGGTATTGATCGTTGATTGGTAATTGATCAGCCCCCCCATAGTGTCCAATTTGCTTCAAAATGGTGTCATTCGTTTGTGCTTCGTTTGTGCACATAACATTAGCGTTTTATGTGCATTTTTACGTGCACAAACAAAGAGCTGAACAATGACACTAGCTTGGAGTGAATCAGACACTATGGGGGGGCTGATCAATTACCAATCAATGATCAATATCTCAAAAACGAAGTGCGCACAAACGCTAATTTTATGTGCACAAACGAAGCACAAACGAATGACACCATTTTGAAACAAATCGGACACTATGGGGGGGCTAACTTCACACAGGTTCTCCCCGCCGCCTTTGAGCTCAAATGGAACGGCCTCCGGAGTGGCTGCGTCAGGTCACGTGTCAAATCATATAATCAAATGTCAATCTATGCTTATTGAAACAACTGTTTTATAAATAACAGAGGCCAGGAAACTGTTTATGTGGAACAAAACGTTTTTAAATTGAGTTCAAACTAATAAAGTTTTGCGAGAAAAGAAAAAAGAAACTATGCTGCAGTGCATCATGGGTAATTTCAGCTCTCCGAGGCAGCGGAGGATCCACTGCTGTATCCTTCGTAAATGAGCCAAACGGAGGAGTGGAGCTGCGAGGGGGCGAGTGGTCCAGGTGAAATGGAACCACTTGGCGGCGCCGTGATGACGCGAATGACGTCCGAAGAGGTCGAGACGCCAAAGATCCTGGCAATTGGGGAACAGCCATTAGGTGTGTTTAAGATGAAGTGCGCCTCGCCTCGATTCCAGACGAGACCAGGCGGTGGCGTCAGAGGGCGGAGAAAGGCGCCTCTAACCAAGGCAGACACATCTCAGCCCCGAGAACAGAGAGGAGCCTCAGGTCACGCAGCGTCTCAGCCCCGAGAACAGGGAGGAGCCTCAGATCACGCAGCGTCTCAGCCCCGAGAACAGGGAGGAGCCTCAGGTCACGCAGCGTCTCAGCCCCGAGAACAGAGAGGAGCCTCAGATCACGCAGCGTCTCAGGCCGAGAACAGGGAGGAGCCTCAGGTCACGCAGCGTCTCAGCCCCGAGAACAGAGAGGAGCCTCAGGTCACGCAGCGTCTCAGCCCCGAGAACAGGGAGGAGCCTCAGATCACGCAGCGTCTCGCGTCTGTTAGAAAGTTTGGGAATAAAACTACTTTAAAAGTTTGTGAACACATTTCTGCTTCTCCCACACACCAGACAGATGCCCCATCACTACAGCTACAATAACAGACTCTCCTCTTACAGTTTAGGATTAGAACAATAAACTTATGCATATTTAAAATATAGGCCATATGTTCAACACACTGGGACTTTCTGTCAAAAATGAAGAAGTAGAAGTAGATCTTGGTGATGAGAAAAAAGGAGGCAGGAGCTGCGGAGCGTCAAGGCAACACGTCTCCGATCTAAACACAACTCATATCCAATCATCTGTCAGTCTCTGTCAGCGTACGTGTTTACGGCACTTCATTTCCCACAATCCCTTTGGCTTTTGTAGTTCAGCCAGCCGAGCGAGGCGGAGAAAAGCAACTTCGCTCGCCGACCCAAGGCGCTCCAGCCGCCTCGGTCTCACGAGAATACGGCACCGTCGCACAGGTGGCGTCAGAGCGATTCTGACCGGCCTGCACCGCTCGCCTGCAGCGCCTCGCTCATCTTAAACACACCTATTGTCTGTGGCATCAGTGGGGAGGGGGTTCTGCTGAGGAGCAGTGGTTGGTTACTCGGCTGGTGACCAAAGCTCGGAGGCGTCTCCAGGAGGTGGGGGCGTTCCTAGGAGGACTCAGGCAAACCTATCCCTAAAATGGCCGCCGTCAGAGTTTTTACAGATTACTCAGAAATACGTGAATGTGCCGAGGCAACACTTCAGCCATGTTTTTAATGAGGGAGAGACAGAATAACATGATGGAAAGCTTGAAAAAGTCCATTTTGCAGAATACCCCCCTTTAATTGTTTCTTCCTCACATTTCCTGCCCATTTGCACGAGTGTTTGTAAGAGCTGATTTCCTCCATTGTGAGATCAGTAAAGTCTTGTGGTGAAAAATGAATGCAACACTGGACACTCTGACATTGCAGAATCTTATTGCAACAACGCCACAGAAAATCAAAGCTAAAGGCTCGTGACCTTTGTTTTCAGGGTGACCAGGCAGCGTCTGAATCTGTTAATGAGTCACTTCCTGCATGAACGTCGTGAATGGTTGATATTTAATGCATTATTTCTTCCGTATTAAAGCCGCGGCACCTGATTTCTCACTGTGTTTGAACGTAGACCTTGTTAAGATCTAGTGTCTTCCGGGTTTGGTCAGATTTAGATCAGACCCAGCTCTGGTTTCGCCCTGATTTGGCCCAGCAGTAATTTCAGAAATGAAAGGAAAAAGGAAGTGAATGAGGAAGGAAGTCTGGAGAGAAGCCTTGGGGAGCTGCGTCGGTGGAAGTGGAACCATAAACTCAGTCCTTAGTCCGCGGTTTTGACCCGGTCCAGTCCTGGTCCAGTCCTGGTCCAGTCCCGGTCCTGTCCTTACTTTCACCGTGCGCCTTTTATTCCTCAAAAACAGGAAAGATGTGACGTGGGGAGAAGCTTCCTGCTGCCGTGGAACTCCCGAATCCTGCTTCAGTCTCTGGACTTCAGGCTTTGGACCCGGTTTCTCCTCAGCTCTGGAGAAACCCTGAACACATCATTTGGATTTTCACCTCTTTTTTTTGGACCTCTCAGTGGCTCCGTGTTTTGTCTCTCTCCACATTTTGTCCGTTTGCTTCTGGAGACTGGACACATGTAACTTTAGCTTCCAAATGGAGTAGGCTTTTTGTTCTGTTTTATCTAGTTGTTTTTTTTTTTTTTAAAGTGGAACTGCATTTTGCCCTCAACAGTAAGCACAACTTTCCTTTCCTTTTTAATCCTCTCCACCTTTAAGCGGGCCACTTTTCAATCGCGTCTGACCCTTTCCTGTCTCGTGCTTCTGTTGAAGTTGCGGTAACACTTTACATTACGGGCCGGTAAGTCCGTGGTACTTACAGTGGTAATTACTAGTACTTATTTTGTACTAGTAATTGGGGTTAGGGTTAGGGAGTCAGAGTTACCCCTGTATCTCTCATTACTAAGAGATACAGGGGTAACGCTTCATAATGAAGGTTGTACTTCTATTTACTTTGGTACTTACTGGTAATTCAAGGATACTACAGCAGCAAGTCATAGGCAGTAAATGAGGTACTTCTACAAACTGAAGTCATTTCTAGGATTGTGTGACTATAAAACAACATAAAACAGCATTAGGGAAAACAAGAACCTTCATTACTAAGAGTTACCACTGTTTCTAGAAGTACATACCTTGTAATTCTCACTATAGTGTGGTTAGTGCTAGATGGTCTGCTCCGGAGGGACAGTCTGCTGTGAAAACGTGAGATATCATGACACAAATTAAGGTTAGGGCCAGGGAAATGGTTAACCTCTTAACTCCCGCCTGAACCGAGAGGGTCTTTTTCCTCACGTCATCACATTTTTTTCCAACATTTTTTTGTTGGGTGTTCAACTCATTTTTGTAACTTTTTTGTAATTTTTTATCACATTTTTGTCATTTTTTTCGTCAATTTTTAATCAATTTTTTTGTCACATTTTGTCACATTTTTGTAATTTTTTTGTAATTTTTTTGTAATTTTTTTGTCTCATTTTTGTCAATTTTTTGTCATTTTTTCGTCAATTTTGAATCAATTTTTTTGTAATTTTTTTGTAATTTTTTTGTAATTTGTTTGTAATTTTTTCGTCAATTTTTCGTCATTTTTTCGTCAATTTTTAATCAATTTTTTTGTCACATTTTTTCAAATTTTTGTCATTTTTTCGTAAATTTGTTATATATTTTTTGTCACATTTTTGACTTTTTTTTTTTCAATTTTTTATCAATTTTTTGTAATTTTTTTGTCACATTTTGTCACATTTTTGTCATTTTTTTGTCAATTTTTTTGTAATTTTTTTGTAATTTTTTGTCACATTTTTGTCATTTTTTCGTCAATTTTTAATAAAGTTTTTTGTCACATTTTTGTAAAATTTTTGTCATTTTTTCGTAAATTTGTTATAAATCTTTTGTCACATTTTTGACATTTTTTTTTTTCCAATTTTTTATCAATTTTTTTGTAATTTTTTTGTCACATTTTGTCACATTTTTGTCATTTTTTTGTCAATTTTTTATAAATATTTTGTCACATTTTTGACATTCTTTTTTTAAATTTTTTTGTAATTTTTTTGTAATTTTTTTGTCACATTTTTTGTCATTTTTTCGTCAATTTTTAATAAATTTTTTTGTCACATTTTGTCAAATTTTTGTCATTTTTTTGTCAATTTTTTATAAATATTTTGTCACATTTTGACTTTTTTTTTGTCATTTTTTTTTTATTTTTTTGTCATTTTTTTGTAAATTTTTTGTCAAATTTTTGACTTTTTTTTCAATTTTTTATCCATTTTTTTGTAATTTTTTTGTCACATTTTTGTCATTTTTTTGTCAATTTTTTATAAATCTTTTGTCACATTTTTGACATTTTTTTTTTTCATTTTTTTGTAATTTTTTTGTCACATTTTGTCAAATTTTTGTCATTTTTTCGTAAATTTGTTATAAATCTTTTGTCACATTTTTGTCATTTTTTTTGTCAATTTTTTGTCAATGTTTTCTCACTTTTTTGTCACATTTCCATCATTGTTTTGTTGCCATTTCCACAGCTTTTTCCCAGAAGCTTTTGGATTGGGGTAAAGCCAAACTGGAGAAAATGTGCTCGGTTCAGGCGGGAGTTAAGGGGTTAACCTTAAGGATTAGGATTATTTGTATTTTTAGACAAACCAACTCATAGATCTATACAAACTCACAGCAGACCGTCCCTCCGGAGCAGACGATCCAGCACTAACCCTATAGTATCCTTTAAGTACCACAATAAGTATCTAGAATTATCACTGTAAGCACCACCATAAGAACCACTGTAAGTACCACAATAAGTATCTAGAAGTACCACTATTATTACGAGTATTTACCACTGTAAGTACCACCATAAGTATCTAGAATTACCATTGTAAGTACAAGGACTTACTGGCCCGTAATGTAAAGTGTTTCCGAAGCTGTGTACTTCTTCTACAGAAATACACTTTTACACACACACATTCACCCAAAGACAGATTGTATGAGCTTTTTTGACTTGACATTTTGACGTTTCTTTCCCTGATTGGTCCGTCTGTTTCTGCTGCTCTCTGATTGGTCGGTAGGAAGAAGATGAAGCTCTTCCTGCTTCTCGTTGTTGCGGAGGCTGCCTGGTCACTAAGCGAGGTACGTATTAAATAGATCGTTTAAGCTCTGACCCCAGCACATGTTCCCCAGTTCAGCTTTACCCAAATCTGAAGATGTTTTTGACCTCTTAACTCCCACCTGAACGGATCTTATTTTCTCCATTTTGGCTTTACCCGAATCAAAAAGCACCAAAACAGCCACAAAAATTGAGAAGAAAACAAGGATGTAAACGCGACAAAAATGTGACAAAAATGTGACAAAAATGTGACAAAAATGTGACAAAAATGTGACAAAAATTCAACAAAAATGTGACAAAAATGTGACAAAAATTCAAAAAAAATTCAACAAAAATGTGACAAAAATGTGACAAAAATTCAACTAAAAAGTGACAAAAATGTGACAAAAATGTGACAAAAATGTGACAAAAATTCAACAAAAATTCAACAAAAATTCAACAAAAATTCAACAAAAATTCAACAAAAATTCAACAAAAATGTGACAAAAATTCAACAAAAATGTGACAAAAATTCAACAAAAATGTGACAAAAATGTGACAAAAATTTAACAAAAATTCAACAAAAATTCAACAAAAATTCAACAAAAATGTGACAAAAATTCAACAAAAATTCAACAAAAATGTGACAAAAATTCAACAAAAATTCAACAAAAATTCAACAAAAATTTAACAAAAATGTGACAAAAATGAAAAAAACATACAAAAGGTGACACAACACAGCAACAATGTGAGGAAAAAGATCAGTTTTGTGGGTCTTAGCTTTCAAATTGTGTGTTACACAGGCCGATATAACAGCCAAAGAGGACAGAACGCGTTGGTTCAGGCGGGTGGTAAGAGGTTATTAACCCTTTAATGTTATGCTACAGCCTGTAGGACAAACATCAATGTTATTAGTTTATGTTTATTATTATGATTGTTTTTTTATAGACCTCTGAGTTACCTGCCTTAAACCGGTCCAACCCTGGTCTTAACCAGCACAAACCAGTCCAGCCAGACCTGATCTAAGCCTGGTCGAAAACTCCTCTAAACCAGTGAAAACCAGCCTAAACCAATCCAAACCTGGTCTAAAACAGTCCAAACCTGGTCTAAAACAGTCCAAACCTGGTCTAAAACAGTCCAAACCAGCCTAAACCAGTCCAAACCTGGTCTAAAACAGTCCAAACCTGGTCCAAACCAGTCCAAACCAGCCTAAACCAGTCCAAACCTGGTCCAAACCAGTCCAAACCTGGTCTAAAACAGTCCAAACCTGGTCTAAAACAGTCCAAACCTGGTCTAAACCAGTCCAAACCAGCCTAAACCAGTCCAAACCTGGTCCAAACCAGCCTAAACCAGTCCAAACCTGGTCCAAACCAGTCCAAACCAGCCTAAACCAGTCCAAACCTGGTCTAAAACAGTCCAAACCTGGTCTAAACCAGTCCAAACCAGCCTAAAACAGTCCAAACCTGGTCTAAACCAGTCCAAACCAGCCTAAACCAGTCCAAACCTGGTCCAAACCTGGTCTAAACCAGTCCAAACCTGGTCCAAACCTGGTCTAAAACAGTCCAAACCTGGTCTAAACCAGTCCAAACCAGCCTAAACCAGTCCAAACCAGTCCAAACCTGGTCTAAAACAGTCCAAACCTGGTCTAAAACAGTCCAAACCAGCCTAAACCAGTCCAAACCTGGTCTAAACCAGTCCAAACCTGGTCCAAACCAGTCCAAACCTGGTCTAAACCAGTCCAAACCTGGTCTAAACCAGTCCAAACCAGCCTAAACCAGTCCAAACCTGGTCTAAACCAGTCCAAACCAGCCTAAACCAGTCCAAACCTGGTCCAAACCAGTCCAAACCTGGTCTAAACCAGTCCAAACCAGCCTAAACCAGTCCAAACCTGGCCTAAACCAGTCCAAACCTGCTCTAAGACAGTCTAAAACTGCTGTAAACCGGTCCAAACCAGACCTAAACTGCTCTCAGTCCCGAAGCTTTTAGATTTGGGTAAAGACAAGCTGGAGAACATGTGCTTGGTTAAGGCGGGGGTTAAGGGGTTGAACTGAAATCTATTTTTATTGTTTTATTGACTTGTTAAAGACACACAGTCATGGACGAAAGTGTTGACGCCTCAGAAATGTTTCCGCTGAAGTATTTCTCCCACAAAGTGAGTGACGTTATACATGTTTTGTGATTATTATTCTAAACAACACAAGGGGGCGGGGGGTGGCACAGTGGTTAGCGCTCACGCTTCACAGCACGAAGGTCCCAGGTTCAATTTTCTCTGGGTCCCCCCGTCACCCCGGATGCAGGGGCTCACGAGGGCTCAGCGCCACAGCGCTTCACACATGAAAGGGAGGGGGTTCATTCACTCCATGCTGATGGTGGTGAGCTACATGTAAGGCTTCATCAGATGACTTTTTACTAAACCAGGTCTAAACCAGGACTAAACCAGAACTACTCTGGGTCCAAACAAGTTCGAAACAAGGTCTGAGCCTTTTGCACCAGTCCAAAACTGCTCTAAACGTGTCCAAACCAGTCCAAAACCACTCTGAACCGGTCCAAACCAGTCCAAAACTGCTCTAAACGTGTCCAAACCAGTCCAAAACCACTCTGAACCGGTCCAAACCAGTCCAAAACCACTCTGAAACAGTCCAAACCAGTCCAAAACTGCTCTATACCGATTCAAACCAGTCCAAAACTGCTCTGAAACAGTCCAAACCAGTCCAAAACTGCTCTAAACGTGTCCAAACCAGTCCAAAACCACTCTGAAACAGTCCAAACCAGTCCAAAACTGCTCTATACCGGTTCAAACCAGTCCAAAACTGCTCTGAAACAGTCCAAACCTGTCCAAAACTGCTCTGAACCAGTCCAAACCAGTCCAAAACTGCTCTATACCGATTCAAACCAGTCCAAAACTGCTCTGAAACAGTCCAAACCTGTCCAAAACTGCTCTGAACCGGTCCAAACCAGTCCAAAACTGCTCTATACCGGTCCAAACCAGTCCAAAACTGCTCTAAACGTGTCCAAACCAGTCCAAAACCACTCTGAAACAGTCCAAACCAGTCCAAAACCACTCTGAAACAGTCCAAACCAGTCCAAAACTGCTCTATACCGGTTCAAACCAGTCCAAAACTGCTCTGAAACAGTCCAAACCTGTCCAAAACTGCTCTGAACCGGTCCAAACCAGTCCAAAACTGCTCTATACCGGTTCAAACCAGTCCAAAACTGCTCTATACCGGTCCAAACCAGTCCAAAACTGAATTGGAAATCCGCGCAGTAATAATCTTCACTTTACTGTGCGAATAACAAACTACTCCTGGTATTATTACGCCTTACAATATAGTTCCCCCTTTTATCCGCTTAGAAAATCCACATTGTTTAATTGTGTGTAATTATACTTTGTAGTGGAACACTTCACGTAACCATATTTAAATAGGGGAAACGTGGAAGAGCTTGGTAGCTTCTATCTTGACCTGTTTTGGAGCTATAGAGGAGAGAGGGAGAGGCTAAATGCTAACGCCGTCTGCGCTGTGTTTACGTGACTGAAGATCAGACAGGTCCTAAAGAACTCGTCACAGCTCAGGTAAGAACATATCTCAGTATGGAAAAACGGTGGCCTGTTCCTTTAATATAGAAGCTGCAGTTAAACTTATGACCTGAGGTGGCAGTAGTGAGTCTAAAACGAGCTAACTTGCATCTTGTCTCTTTAAGGTGATTGGTTCAGAGGTTAATGGGACAATTTCAACACTTTGCTCCATGACTGTGTGTTCAAATCTCTGCTCAAGTTCAGGTAAATGATGAAACCCTTGTGTGTGTGATTGTCCAGGTCAGGCCTGGCGTCTGTCAGTCGTCCACCACGGCCGAGACCCTGGGGCTCTGCACTTCCTGCGCCATTCGGTACACATGCCCCCCCACGAGCTCCGCCGTCAGGACAGAGAACTGCACGTAAGAGCCTAACCTGGAGCCACGGCTAAACTTTCTACAGAGGTGCACTCAGAGCCGGTGTTAATGTCGTCGACTAAAATATTTAGTCTTAATTTTAGTCAAAGTGATATTTTTGTGACTAAAACTAAATTAAAAGTTTCTCATGAGACTAAAACTGTGACTAAAATGTCCAGATATTTGAGTCGACTAAAATCAGACTAAATAAAAATGAAAAGGAGAGACTAAAATCATCCAAACTTCTATTGAACAGTGTTAATTTTGACAACATATTTTATTTTAGTTTTAGTCTTTTGACTAAAATGTAATTTAATTTTAGTCGAGATTTAGTCAAAAAAAACTTTTCAATTTTAGTCTAGTTTTAGTCGAATAAATTTAAGACTAATTGAGTGGACTTTGCATTGATAATATTCATTATAATCATGTTTAATGTTGTTCCTCTGCTTCATGGAGCTGCTCCACATGAACAAAGCTCAGAGCTGATCCTTTAAACATGATCTGAGGCTCTTTCAGACGCTCAATACAAGTTTGGATGATTTTAGTCTCTCCTTTTCATTTTTATTTAGTCTGATTTTAGTCGACTCAAATATCTGGACATTTTAGTCACAGTTTTAGTCTCATGAGAAACTTTTAATTTAGTTTTAGTCCAATTCTAGTCACAAAAATGTCACTTTGACTAAAATTAAGACTAAATATTTCAGTCGACGACATTAACACTTGTATTGAGCGTCTGAAAGAGCCTCAGATCATGTTTAAAGGATCAGCTCTGAGCTTTGTTCATGTGGAGCAGCTCCATTAAGTCAAGGACCTTGATTAAATATGATTATAATGAATATTATCAATGCAAAGTCCACTAAATTAGTCTTAATTTTAGTCGACTAAAACTAGACTAAAATTTAACGTTTTTTTTTACTAAATCTCGACTAAAATTAAATAACATTTTAGTCAAAAGACTAAAACTACAACTAAAATAAAATATGTTGTCAAAATTAACTGACTTAGAGCCGGTTTTTCCTATAGGCAAACTATGCAAGGTGCGTAGGGCCCCCGCAGGGACAAGGGCTCCACATCTCAGTCAAACTACGGTGTTGTTTCACTGATTGTTACGTGGCCTCTTTGTCTCAAATATGAGTTGAATCCACACGGTTCTAATGCGCGTCGTTACTTACAGTAACTCTGGTTCTCTGAATGTGCACAGTCTAAAACGAATTGGCTTGTTGCACGGTGTGGCTACGCTAGTTCCTCTGACCTGAAGGTGTGAGCGCCTGGACTTCCTGTCTGTTTTCTTTTCCTGGAATAAAAATCATATTTTCTAAAGATTACGTTGTGGGCGGTGAGTTCCCGGTAGATGATCATTTATTGTGAGTTCAAATCATGATGAACGAGTTCAGATCAGAGACGCCTGTGATCATGAAGGATTGATAGTTTGTCTTGAAGCTAAAGGCTAACATGCTATAAAAGAATATATGTAAAGGCACTATTTCAAGCTGTGTAATGCATTAACCCCTTAACTCCCACCTGAACCGAGCACATTTTCTCGACAAAAACAATGATGGAAAAGTGGCAAAAATGTCACAAAAATGTCACAAGAAATTGACAAAAAATTGACGAAAAATGACAAAAATATGACAAAAAAATGACCAAAAAATTCCAAAAATGTGACAAAAATGTGACAAAAAAAATTACCAAAAAATTACAAAAATGTGATGAATAATGTGACAAAAAAAATAAAATAAAAATGTGACCAAAAAATGACAAAAAAGTGACAAAAATGAAAAAAAAAATCTGATGACGTGAGGAAAAAAGATCCTCTCGGTTCAGGCGGGAGTTAAGAGGTTAAATTAGCCTTTAGCTTCAAGACAAACTCCCCGATCCTTATAAACATAAACGTCTCCTCAATGGAAATATTTCTACCAGAAACTCACTGGTCTAAGCGAATCTTAATGGAAATGAACACGAACAGGAAGTACTAGCTCCCACAGCTTCAGCTCAGAGGAACTAGCGTAGCCACATTGTGCAACTTCTGTTGCAACGGGTCCACCAATGGCCGCTGGCTGCTCTGCTTTATGCCCAAAACACTAGAGGGCGCCGTTGCTCCGCCATTGCTGTAGTACCTCCATATCGCCGCTGGTCCCCCATTGAAAAGCATTGGAGTTAAGACACGTTAAAAACAACTTTAAAGCCTGGTCCCAGTTTTTTTGAACTATCTAGAGCTGGATGTTCCTCCTGAGATAACGCTGGGTTTGTCACAGTTAAAGAAACCAGGCTGGTTTTCGTAAGAAGAATTTTAGAAATCTCGTACTTTATGAGGGTCGGACTGTTAGCATTGGAGCAGCGCGAGCTACACGTCACGCAAGGGCGGAGTCTACAGTGAAGATCCCGCCCTTATGCCCTTTTTAGGAACATGCTTCATCAGAGCTGGGGAGGAGGAGTCTGTAAATCCACCATGATTTCCCCCACGACCGTGGTCATTATGGTAAACGGGGAGGAGTGAGGAGAAGCTGTCCATTTATTTATACAGTCCATGGGGTCCACAGACACAGGAATTTGATCTCTGATAAAAATCCAACACCAATCGCTCAAAAGGGCCACTGGCCGATGGTCATTCAGACACGTCACAGGAGTCTTCTCGGGCGCTGGAGTTATGAGTGATCTTTTAAAGCTAGCTGGAACAGTGCACTTCCTGAGTGACATGTTGAAAAGCTGCTCGGAGCACAGTTTCAGGACACTGGGAGGAATACAGTCTGGTCCAGGGGCCTTCCTAACCTTCGCCTCTGGACATCCTCCTGAATGATGGTGAAGCTCTGCTCGTTACAAACAGGAACAACAACAGGTTCAACATTTTCAATTTAAAGACGACAGTAAAGCTCAGGTCAGGTCATCAGCAGGTCGACTACACACTGAAGTAACAGTGACGGGCTAAACCAGGTCTAACCTCTGGTCTAACCTCTGTAACCTCTGGTCTAGCCTCTGGTCTAACCTCTGGTCTAACCTCTGGTCTAACCTCTGTAACCTCTGGTCTAACCTCTGGTCTAACCTCTGGTCTAACCTCTGGTCTAACCTCTGGTCTAACCTCTGGTCTAACCTCTGGTCTAACCTCTGGTCTAACCTCTGGTCTAGCCTCTGGTCTAACCTCTGGTCTAACCTCTGGTCTAACCTCTGGTCTAACCTCTGTAACCTCTGGTCTAACCTCTGGTCTAGCCTCTGGTCTAACCTCTGGTCTAGCCTCTGGTCTAGCCTCTGGTCTAACCTCTGGTCTAACCTCTGGTCTAACCTCTGTAACCTCTGGTCTAGCCTCTGGTCTAACCTCTGGTCTAACCTCTGGTCTAACCTCTGTAGCCTCTGGTCTAGCCTCTGGTCTAACCTCTGTAACCTCTGGTCTAACCTCTGGTCTAACCTCTGTAACCTCTGGTCTAACCTCTGTAGCCTCTGGTCTAGCCTCTGGTCTAACCTCTGTAACCTCTGGTCTAACCTCTGGTCTAACCTCTGGTCTAACCTCTGGTCTAACCTCTGGTCTAACCTCTGGTCTAGCCTCTGGTCTAACCTCTGGTCTAACCTCTGGTCTAACCTCTGGTCTAACCTCTGTAACCTCTGGTCTAACCTCTGGTCTAGCCTCTGGTCTAGCCTCTGGTCTAACCTCTGGTCTAACCTCTGGTCTAACCTCTGGTCTAGCCTCTGGTCTAACCTCTGGTCTAGCCTCTGGTCTAGCCTCTGGTCTAACCTCTGGTCTAACCTCTGGTCTAACCTCTGGTCTAACCTCTGGTCTAACCTCTGGTCTAACCTCTGGTCTAACCTCTGTAACCTCTGGTCTAGCCTCTGGTCTAACCTCTGGTCTAACCTCTGGTCTAACCTCTGTAGCCTCTGGTCTAGCCTCTGGTCTAACCTCTGTAACCTCTGGTCTAACCTCTGGTCTAACCTCTGTAACCTCTGGTCTAACCTCTGTAGCCTCTGGTCTAGCCTCTGGTCTAGCCTCTGGTCTAACCTCTGGTCTAACCTCTGGTCTAACCTCTGGTCTAACCTCTGGTCTAACCTCTGGTCTAACCTCTGGTCTAACCTCTGGTCTAACCTCTGGTCTAACCTCTGGTCTAACCTCTGGTCTAACCTCTGTAACCTCTGGTCTAACCTCTGGTCTAACCTCTGTAGCCTCTGGTCTAACCTCTGGTCTAACCTCTGGTCTAACCTCTGGTCTAACCTCTGGTCTAACCTCTGGTCTAACCTCTGTAACCTCTGGTCTAACCTCTGGTCTAACCTCTGTAACCTCTGGTCTAACCTCTGTAACCTCTGGTCTAACCTCTGGTCTAACCTCTGGTCTAACCTCTGGTCTAACCTCTGGTCTAACCTCTGTAACCTCTGGTCTAGCCTCTGGTCTAACCTCTGGTCTAACCTCTGGTCTAACCTCTGTAACCTCTGGTCTAACCTCTGGTCTAACCTCTGTAACCTCTGGTCTAACCTCTGGTCTAACCTCTGGTCTAGCCTCTGGTCTAACCTCTGGTCTAACCTCTGTAACCTCTGGTCTAACCTCTGTAACCTTTGGTCTAACCTCTGTAGCCTCTGGTCTAACCTCTGTAACCTTTGGTCTAACCTCTGTAACCTCTGGTCTAACCTCTGTAGCCTCTGGTCTAACCTCTGGTCTAACCTCTGGTCTAACCTCTGGTCTAACCTCTGGTCTAGCCTCTGGTCTAACCTCTGGTCTAACCTCTGGTCTAACCTCTGGTCTAACCTCTGTAACCTCTGGTCTAACCTCTGGTCTAACCTCTGGTCTAACCTCTGTAACCTCTGGTCTAACCTCTGGTCTAACCTCTGTAACCTCTGGTCTAACCTCTGGTCTAACCTCTGGTCTAACCTCTGGTCTAACCTCTGGTCTAACCTCTGGTCTAACCTCTGGTCTAACCTCTGGTCTAGCCTCTGGTCTAACCTCTGGTCTAACCTCTGGTCTAACCTCTGGTCTAACCTCTGGTCTAACCTCTGGTCTAACCTCTGGTCTAACCTCTGGTCTAACCTCTGGTCTAACCTCTGGTCTAACCTCTGGTCTAACCTCTGGTCTAGCCTCTGGTCTAACCTCTGGTCTAACCTCTGGTCTAGCCTCTGGTCTAGCCTCTGGTCTAACCTCTGTAACCTCTGGTCTAACCTCTGGTCTAACCTCTGGTCTAACCTCTGTAACCTCTGGTCTAACCTCTGGTCTAACCTCTGGTCTAACCTCTGGTCTAACCTCTGGTCTAGCCTCTGGTCTAACCTCTGGTCTAACCTCTGGTCTAACCTTTGTAACCTCTGGTCTAACCTCTGGTCTAACCTCTGGTCTAACCTCTGTAACCTCTGGTCTAACCTCTGGTCTAACCTCTGTAACCTCTGGTCTAACCTCTGTAACCTCTGGTCTAACCTCTGGTCTAGCCTCTGGTCTAACCTCTGGTCTAACATCTGGTCTAACCTCTGGTCTAACCTCTGGTCTAACCTCTGGTCTTACCTCTAGTCTAACCTCTGGTCTAACCTCTGGTCTAACCTCTGGTCTAACCTCTGGTCTAGCCTCTGGTCTAACCTCTGGTCTAACCTCTGGTCTAGCCTCTGGTCTAACCTCTGGTCTAACCTCTGGTCTAACCTCTGGTCTAACCTCTAGTCTAACCTCTGGTCTAACCTCTGGTCTAACCTCTGGTCTAACCTCTGGTCTAGCCTCTGGTCTAACCTCTGGTCTAACCTCTGGTCTAGCCTCTGTAACCTCTGGTCTAACCTCTGGTCTAACCTCTGGTCTAACCTCTGGTCTAGCCTCTGGTCTAACCTCTGGTCTAACCTCTGGTCTAACCTCTGGTCTAACCTCTGGTTTAACCTCTGGTCTAGCCTCTGGTCTAGCCTCTGGTCTAACCTCTGGTCTAACCTCTGGTCTAACCTCTGGTCTAGCCTCTGGTCTAGCCTCTGGTCTAGCCTCTGGTCTAACCTCTGTAACCTCTGGTCTAACCTCTGGTCTAACCTCTGGTCTAACCTCTGTAACCTCTGGTCTAACCTCTGGTCTAACCTCTGGTCTAACCTCTGTAACCTCTGGTCTAACCTCTGGTCTAACCTCTGGTCTAACCTCTGGTCTAGCCTCTGTAACCTCTGGTCTAACCTCTGGTCTAACCTCTGGTCTAACCTCTGGTCTAACCTCTGGTCTAACCTCTGGTCTAACCTCTGGTCTAGCCTCTGGTCTAACCTCTGGTCTAACCTCTGGTCTAACCTCTGGTCTAACCTCTGGTCTAGCCTCTGGTCTAACCTCTGGTCTAACCTCTGGTCTAACCTCTGGTCTAACCTCTGGTCTAACCTCTGGTCTAGCCTCTGGTCTAACCTCTGGTCTAACCTCTGGTCTAGCCTCTGGTCTAACCTCTGGTCTAGCCTCTGGTCTAACCTCTGGTCTAACCTCTGGTCTAGCCTCTGGTCTAACCTCTGGTCTAGCCTCTGGTCTAACCTCTGGTCTAACCTCTGGTCTAACCTCTGGTCTAACCTCTGGTCAAACCTCTGGTCTAACCTCTGGTCTAGCCTCTGGTCTAACCTCTGGTCTAACCTCTGGTCTAGCCTCTGGTCTAACCTCTGGTCTAGCCTCTGTAACCTCTGGTCTAGCCTCTGGTCTAACCTCTGGTCTAACCTCTGGTCTAACCTCTGGTCTAACCTCTGGTCTAACCTCTGGTCTAACCTCTGGTCTAACCTCTGGTCTAACCTCTGGTCTAACCTCTGGTCTAACCTCTGTAACCTCTGGTCTAACCTCTGGTCTAACCTCTGTAACCTCTGGTCTAACCTCTGGTCTAACCTCTGGTCTAACCTCTGGTCTAACCTCTGGTCTAACCTCTGGCCTAACCTCTGGTCTAACCTCTGGTCTAGCCTCTGGTCTAACCTCTGTAACCTCTGGTCTAACCTCTGGTCTAACCTCTGGTCTAACCTCTGGTCTAACCTCTGGTCTAGCCTCTGGTCTAGCCTCTGTAACCTCTGTAACCTCTGTAACCTCTGGTCTAACCTCTGGTCTAACCTCTGGTCTAACCTCTGGTCTAGCCTCTGGTCTAACCTCTGGTCTAGCCTCTGGTCTAACCTCTGTAACCTCTGGTCTAACCTCTGGTCTAACCTCTGGTCTAACCTCTGTAACCTCTGGTCTAACCTCTGGTCTAACCTCTGGTCTAACCTCTGGTCTAGCCTCTGGTCTAACCTCTGTAACCTCTGTAACCTCTGTAACCTCTGGTCTAACCTCTGTAACCTCTGGTCTAACCTCTGGTCTAACCTCTGGTCTAACCTCTGGTCTAGCCTCTGGTCTAACCTCTGGTCTAGCCTCTGGTCTAACCTCTGTAACCTCTGGTCTAACCTCTGGTCTAACCTCTGGTCTAACCTCTGGTCTAGCCTCTGGTCTAGCCTCTGGTCTAACCTCTGGTCTAGCCTCTGGTCTAGCCTCTGGTCTAACCTCTCTAACCTCTGGTCTAACCTCTGGTCTAACCTCTGGTCTAACCTCTGGTCTAACCTCTGGTCTAACCTCTGGTCTAGCCTCTGGTCTAGCCTCTGGTCTAACCTCTGGTCTAGCCTCTGGTCTAACCTCTGGTCTAGCCTCTGGTCTAACCTCTGTAACCTCTGGTCTAACCTCTGGTCTAACCTCTGGTCTAGCCTCTGGTCTAGCCTCTGGTCTAACCTCTGGTCTAGCCTCTGGTCTAGCCTCTGGTCTAACCTCTGTAACCTCTGGTCTAACCTCTGGTCTAACCTCTGGTCTAACCTCTGGTCTAACCTCTGGTCTAACCTCTGGTCTAACCTCTGGTCTAACCTCTGGTCTTACCTCTGGTCTAACCTCTGGTCTAACCTCTGGTCTAACCTCTGGTCTAACCTCTGGTCTAACCTCTGGTCTAACCTCTGGTCTAACCTCTGGTCTAACCTCTGGTCTAGCCTCTGGTCTAGCCTCTGGTCTAACCTCTGGTCTAACCTCTGGTCTAACCTCTGGTCTAACCTCTGGTCTAGCCTCTGGTCTAGCCTCTGGTCTAACCTCTGGTCTAACCTCTGGTCTTACCTCTGGTCTTACCTCTGGTCTTACCTCTGGTCTTACCTCTGGTCTAACCTCTGGTCTAACCTCTGGTCTAACCTCTGGTCTAGCCTCTGGTCTAACCTCTGTAACCTCTGGTCTAACCTCTGGTCTAACCTCTGGTCTAACCTCTGGTCTAGCCTCTGGTCTAACCTCTGGTCTAACCTCTGGTCTAACCTCTGGTCTAACCTCTGGTCTAACCTCTGGTCTAACCTCTGGTCTAACCTCTGGTCTAACCTCTGGTCTAGCCTCTGGTCTAACCTCTGGTCTAGCCTCTGTAACCTCTGGTCTAACCTCTGGTCTAACCTCTGGTCTAGCCTCTGTAACCTCTGGTCTAGACTCTGGTCTAACCTCTGGTCTAGCCTCTGGTCTAACCTCTGGTCTAACCTCTGGTCTAACCTCTGGTCTAGCCTCTTGTCTAACCTCTGGTCTTACCTCTGGTCTAACCTCTTGTCTAACCTCTGGTCTAGCCTCTGGTCTAGCCTCTGGTCTAACCTCTGGTCTAGCCTCTGGTCTAACCTCTGGTCTAACCTCTGGTCTAACCTCTGGTCTAACCTCTGGTCTAACCTCTGGTCTAACCTCTGGTCTAACCTCTGGTCTAGCCTCTGTAACCTCTGGTCTAGACTCTGGTCTAACCTCTGGTCTAACCTCTGGTCTAACCTCTGGTCTAACCTCTGGTCTAACCTCTGGTCTAACCTCTGGTCTAACCTCTGGTCTAGCCTCTGTAACCTCTGATCTAACCTCTGGTCTAGCCTCTGGTCTAGCCTCTGTAACCTCTGGTCTAACCTCTGTAACCTCTGGTCTAACCTCTGGTCTAGCCTCTGGTCTAGCCTCTGTAACCTCTGGTCTATCCTCTGTAACCTCTGGTCTAACCTCTGGTCTAGCCTCTGGTCTAGCCTCTGTAACCTCTGGTCTAACCTCTGTAACCTCTGGTCTAACCTCTGGTCTAGCCTCTGGTCTAACCTCTGTAACCTCTGGTCTAACCTCTGGTCTAACCTCTGGTCTAGCCTCTGTAACCTCTGGTCTAACCTCTGTAACCTCTGGTCTAACCTCTGGTCTAACCTCTGGTCTAGCCTCTGTAACCTCTGGTCTAGCCTCTGTAACCTCTGGTCTAACCTCTGTAACCTCCTGTCTAACCTCTGGTCTAACCTCTGGTCTAACCTCTGGTCTAACCTCTGGTCTAGCCTCTGGTCTAACCTCTGGTCTAACCTCTGGTCTAACCTCTTGTCTAGCCTCTGGTCTAGCCTCTTGTCTAGCCTCTGTAACCTCTGGTCTAGCCTCTGTAACCTCTGGTCTAACCTCTGTAACCTCCTGTCTAACCTCTGGTCTAACCTCTGGTCTAACCTCTGGTCTAGCCTCTGGTCTAACCTCTGGTCTAACCTCTGGTCTAACCTCTTGTCTAGCCTCTGGTCTAGCCTCTGGTCTAGCCTCTTGTCTAGCCTCTGGTCTTACCTCTGGTCTAACCTCTGGTCTAACCTCTTGTCTAGCCTCTTGTCTAGCCTCTTGTCTAGCCTCTGGTCTAACCTCTGGTCTAACCTCTTGTCTAGCCTCTGGTCTAGCCTCTTGTCTAGCCTCTGGTCTAGCCTCTTGTCTAGCCTCTGGTCTTACCTCTGGTCTAACCTCTGGTCTAACCTCTTGTCTAGCCTCTGGTCTAACCTCTTGTCTAGCCTCTGGTCTAACATCTGGTCTAACCTCTTGTCTAACATCTGGTCTAACATCTGGTCTAACCTCTTGTCTAACCTCTTGTCTAGCCTCTGGTCTAACCTCTTGTCTAGCCTCTGGTCTAACCTCTGGTCTAACCTCTGGTCTAGCCTCTGGTCTAGCCTCTGGTCTAACCTCTGGTCTAACCTCTGTAACCTCTGGTCTAACCTCTGGTCTAGCCTCTGGTCTAGCCTCTGGTCTAACCTCTGGTCTAACCTCTGGTCTAACCTCTGGTCTAGCCTCTGGTCTAACCTCTGTAACCTCTGGTCTAACCTCTGGTCTAACCTCTGTAACCTCTGGTCTAACCTCTGGTCTAGCCTCTGGTCTAACCTCTGGTCTAACCTCTGGTCTAACCTCTGGTCTAACCTCTGGTCTAACCTCTGGTCTAGCCTCTGTAACCTCTGGTCTAACCTCTGTAACCTCTGGTCTAACCTCTGGTCTAACCTCTGGTCTAACCTCTGGTCTAACCTCTGGTCTAACCTCTAGTCTAACCTCTGGTCTAACCTCTGTAACCTCTGGTCTAACCTCTGGTCTAACCTCTGGTCTAACCTCTTGTCTAGCCTCTTGTCTAGCCTCTGGTCTAGCCTCTGGTCTAACCTCTGGTCTAACCTCTGTAACCTCTGGTCTAACCTCTGGTCTAACCTCTGGTCTAGCCTCTGGTCTAACCTCTGGTCTAACCTCTGGTCTAGCCTCTGGTCTAACCTCTGGTGTAGCCTCTGGTCTAACCTCTGGTCTAACCTCTGGTCTAACCTCTGTAACCTCTGGTCTAACCTCTGGTCTAACCTCTGGTCTAACCTCTGGTCTAACCTCTGGTCTAACCTCTGGTCTGTGCAGGTACCAGGTTTCCGTCGGGGGCCGTCAGTTGGACCTGTCCGGCTGCAGAACCATCTGCTCGCGCCGCGTCTCGAAGTCCAGCTGTTGCGCTCGGTTTTGGAGCCGTCTGTGTCTCGGTAAGACATGGCGGCCGCTCCTTCTTTTGGTGTTGATTAAACGTTCAAAGAGGAAAAAAAACAGGTTTGCTTTTCCCCACAGCGTGTCCGAGCTGGTCTGGGAGAACGTGCAACGACCGAGGCTTGTGCATGGACGGAGAACATGGGAACGGGACCTGTGTCTGCGAGGTCTTCGTCCGCCTTCAGATCTGATGCTCCACATGTTCAGGCTTTTATCGGACTGTTCTGTGTTTCAGGATCAGTTCGCTGGTTTCGCCTGTAACGAGTGCAAAAACCCAAACGCCTACGGAGCGGACTGCGACAAAGGTATTCACTCTGACGAGCGAAAACATTGGCTTCTCTGGACCTGGAGGTTTGGACTTTTTTTTTCTATACATAAAGGAAAAAAAAACATCATTTTGTAGCAGCTTCATCCTGTCTTCTTAGGTTAAGTCTATTACAGTTTTGTTTCTTCCAGTAAGACAGAAGGTTTAGGTTTACCTGCTTGCACTACAAAAAGTGAATATCAAGCATTGGCTTAAATGACTTGAATTGAGGAAATGTTTCTTGTTTTGAGCGGTTTTCACTCATTCAGACACTTTTCCTGATCGGACCGAGTTTGCTTTGCTTGTTTGAGGACATTTCAGACCAGTTCTAGGGTAAATCTCGCTTGAAGTAAGAAAGTAAAATTGCCAATGAGATAAGACCAAGTTTTTAGACCAAGAAAATGACCTGAAATAAGGACGAAACGTATCGAAACAAGTTGAGAAAAAATGGACGAAAAAGTGATAAGAATTCGACCAAAAAATGCGAATAATTTGACGAAAAAGTGACAAAAAATTGACAAAAAATGGACGAAAAAGTGATAAGAATTTGACAAAAAAATGCGAATAATTTGACAAAAAAGTGACAAAAAATTGACAAAAAATTGACAAAAAATTGACAAAAAATTGACAAAAAAGTGAGAAAAATTTGACGAAAAAGTGATAAGAATTCGACCAAAAAATTTGAATAATTTGACAAAAAAGTGACTTGAATTGAGGAAATGTTTCTTGTTTTGAGCGGTTTTCACTCATTTAGACACTTTTCCTGATCGGACCGAGTTTGCTTTGCTTGTTTGAGGACATTTCAGACCAGTTCTAGGGTAAATCTCGCTTGAAATAAGAAAGTAAAATTGCCAATGAGATAAGACCAAGTTTTTAGACCAAGAAAATGACCTGAAATAAGGACGAAACGTATCGAAACAAGTTGAGAAAAAATGGACGAAAAAGTGATAAGAATTCGACCAAAAAATGTGAATAATTTGACAAAAAAGTGACAAAAAATTGACAAAAAATGGACGAAAAAGTGACAAAAAATTGACGAAAAAAATGTGAATAATTTGACGAAAAAGTGAGAAAAAATTGACAAAAAATTGAGGAAAAAATGGACGAAAAAGTGATAAGAATTCGACAAAAAAATTTGAATAATTTGACGAAAAAGTGACAAAAAATTGACAAAAAATTGACAAAAAATTGACAAAAAATTTGACGAAAAAGTGACTTGAATTGAGGAAATGTTTCTTGTTTTGAGCGGTTTTCACTCATTTAGACACTTTTCCTGATCGGACCGAGTTTACTTTGCTTGTTTGAGGACATTTCAGACCAGTTCTAGGGTAAATCTCGCTTGAAATAAGAAAGTAAAATTGCCAATGAGATAAGGTCAATTTTCTTACCCCATTGGCAAAGAAAATGACCTGAACTAAGGACGAAATGTATCGAAACGAGTCAGAAACATCTCAGAACAAGTGAAATAATCCGGGACAAACGCCCAACAACTTCTTAACTCGTCAAAACAACTAAAATGTGGATTATTGTGCTCAAATTGAGATGTTTATACTGATCTAGTTAAACAAACAAGAGCAGTAAAAGAACAAGCAATGCAGGAAAATCTCAAATTAGCCATATCAGATCATGGTAAATGGGAAAACCACATCATGAACTGGGACAACGCCAGGGTCACCCGTGCCCAAAGTAACAAGTCCCACCGCTGGATCAGAGAAGCATCGAGATCAGGAAACATCAACATCTATGAACCGGGACGAGGGAGCTACACCTTATCCCACACCTGGGACTGTCCTGGAGAAGGCGCCGGTCAGTAGGGGGCGTAAGCTCTCCCTACTGACTGGAACATCCATGTAAGCTGCCTACGACACGTCACCTCCACCACCAGGGGGCGCTGCTGAGGAAGATCACAGGAAGTGATCGAAACTAGTCAAGCAGGTAAAACTAAACCTTCTGTCTTACTATAAGAAACAAAACTGTAATAGAAAACCATCACAATAAGCTATAGAGTCGATAAAACAGTATAGGTTAGAAGATGCAGGAATCTGTTGATAACAAAAATACTTTGCTGGTATTATCTACAAAATACCAGCAAAAAAATGTACTTAAAACACTAAGTAACTTGTTTACCTTAATAAACCCTCCCCGTAGTCCCTGTGGGGGTAATACAAGTGTATGGGATGATTGGAGGGTCTCTCACCTCCCCCTGGTGTCTCTGGCCAGAAAACCACTCTTGCAGCTTTCCTGCCTCCGGGTTGGAGCCACCAATACACACAAATGGAATCACGAAGAAGAAGCTAACAGGCTAACGGGCAAAGCTAACTGCGGGCTAGCGCAACTTAAGCAGTATTTACGGTTTTAGTTTATGTTTATTTATTTATTTTTGATAGACCTCTGAGTCACCTGCCTTAAACCGGTCCAAACCTGATCTAAACCTGGTCGAAACCAATTGAAACCTCCTCTATACCAGTGAAAATCAGCTCTAAACCTGTCAAACCTGTCATTTACAAAAAATGACAAAAATGTGACAAAACTGGACGAAAAAATTACAAAAATGTGACAAAAATTTGATAAAAAAATGACCAAAAAATGACAAAAATGTGACAAAAAAATGACAAAAATGTGACAAAAAATGACAAAAATTTGATAAAAAATGGACGAAAAAATTACAAAAAATTGACAAAACTGAACGAAAAAATGACAAAAATGTGATTAAAATTTGACCAAAAAATTACCAAAAATTTACAAAACTGGATGAAAAAATGACAAAACGTTGAGTTGAATCCCCAACAAAAAAATGACGGAAAAAAAATCTGATGACGTGAGGAAAAAGATCCTCTCGGTTCAGGCACTTTTTCATCTTGGCCCTCGGAGACAAAGAGTTTGGGCCCCCCTGCTTTAAAAGGTGTCTCTGTGTTGCAGTGTGTGACTGTGAGCGTGGCGTCTGTAACAAAGGCCCAGAGGGAAACGGAGAGTGCTTCTGCCAGCCCCCGTACTCCGGCAAACGCTGCGACCAACGTGAGACACCGCAGATCACGGCCTCTAAATACTGTGGCATGTCCTGAAACCCAGTCTGTCATGTGCAGTGAGCAACGGCTGCCGCGCCTGCCCGCCGTACTCGTACTGCAGAGGAGACGGAAACTCGGCCACCTGCGAGTGTTTGCCCGGGCACAGAGAGACCAAGCAGGGGAAATGTGCAAGTAAGTCAACCTCAGGACTTTCAATTACTCCTCAGATTAATCAAATGAAACAATGATGGAAATGTGACAAAAAAGTGAGAAAACATTGATGAAAAAGTGACGAAAATGTGATTAAAATTTGACCAAAAAAATGACGAAAATGAGACAAAAAATTAAGAAAAATGTGAACAAAAAATGACAAAAAATGACAAAAATGTGACAAAAAATGACAAAAAAATGACAAAAAAATGACAAAAATGTGATAAAAAATTGACGAAAAAATTACAAAAAATGGACAAAACTGGACAGAAAAATGCCAAAAAATGCCAAAAATGTGATAAAAATTTGACAAAAAAATTAATTTTTTTTTACAAAACTGGACGAAAAATTGACAAAAATGTGACAAAAATGTGATAAAAATTTGACCAAAAAATTACAAAAAATTTACAAAACTGGACGAAAAAATGACAAAAATGTGACAAAAATGTGACAAAAATTTGATAAAAATGTGATAAAAAATTTGACCAAAAAATTACAAAAAAATGACAAAACTGGACGAAAAAATGACAAAACTGACAAAAATTTGACCAAAAAAATGGCAAAAAAAATGACCAAAAAAATGACAAAAATGTGATAAAAAATTGACAAAAAAATGACAAAAATGTGACAAAAATGTGACAAAAAAATGAAAAAAAATCACAAGAATGTGACAAAAATTTGACCAAAAAAATGACTAAAAAATTTACAAAAATGTGATAAAAAATTGACGAAAAAATGACAAAAATTTGACAAAAAATGACAAAAATGTGACAAAAATGTGATAAAAAAAATGACAAAAATGTGATAAAAATGTGATAAAAATTTGACCAAAAAGTTACAAAAATGAGTTGAATACCCAACAAAAAATTTATGGAAAAAAAATCTGATAACGTGAGGAAACAGAGAGACCAAACAGGGGAAATGTGCAAGTAAGTCAACCTCGGGACTTTCAATTACTCCTCAGATTAATCAAATAAAACACTCGAACCTTGTTTTAAAGTGTGGGCATTACGCGAGCTTTATACCATGTTACAATGTTGTTCTCATCAAAACATACCAGTGTAACAGGCCAGAGTTTACCCCCGATCTGGACTGTACCAACCCCTTAACTCCCACCTGAACCGAGCACATTTTCTCCAGTTTGGCTTTACCCCAATCCAAAAGCTTCTGGAAAACAGGTGAGAAAATAGCAACAAAACTGAGACGAAAACAATGATGGAAATGTGACAGAAAAGTGAGAAAACATTGATGAAAAAGTGGAAAAAATGTCACAAGAAATTGACAAAAAATTGACAAAAAATGACAAAAAATCGACAAAAAAATGACAAAAATGTGACAAAAATGACAAAAAAAATGAGAAAAAAGTGAGAAAACATTGACAAAAGTGACAAAAAATTGATGAAAAGGTGAAAAAAAATGTCACAAGAAATTGACAACAAAAATACAAAAATGTGATAAAAATTTGACCAAAAAATTACAAAAAATTGACAAAACTGGACGAAAAAAATTACAAAACTGTGACAAAACAGTTACAAAAATGAGTTGACTACCCAACAAAAAAATTATGGAAAAAAAATCTGATGACGTGAGGAAAAAGATCCTCTCGGTTCAGGCGGGAGTTAAGAGGTTAAAGGGGCCCAGGCCATTTTATACCCCGGGCTATTTCACAAGTGATATAGCAAGAATTATGCAGCAGTTTAGAGCGATCGAGTGGGTTGTCCTTTAACCAGAGGTTGGCAGTTAAAATCCATGCTCCTGCAGGTACAGGCTGTTGTTATGTCTTTGGGCAAGACACTTTCACTGGGCCTTATCACAAATGTCACCTGATGTTTTAAATAGCACGTATCTGTTTTTTCTGAGTAATTCTTAGATTTTAAAAAAGCTTGTGTTTTTCAATTTTACTTTTGTATTTGAATGAAGTTATTTTACTTACACTTAAGTCAGTCAGTGCGTTCATCGAGGGAAGATCACGAGCTGGCGTTGTAGATTGGTCGTACTCACATTCATGAGATACAATGGAGAATGTAGATATGAATAAAAACGATGCTGTAAAGTAAAGTAAAGTAACTCTGTGTGTTGTTTTCTCTCTGTCAGCCGTGTGCTCCGCCCGGGACTGTGACGTGAACGCAGAGTGCTCGTCTCAGGGGTCAAAGGTCTCGTGCGCCTGTAAAGCCGACTACGAGGGCGACGGCCGGATCTGTGTTCCCAAAAACCCCTGCACACAAAACAACGGAGGCTGCCCTTTGAACTCCACTGTGTGCGTCTTCAACGGCCCCAACAAGGTCAGGGTTCGGCATGACATCACATGAACGAAGAAAACACGGCAACACTAAAGTCACGTGTGTATAAGGATTAGACTGGGAGCATATCGGCTGTGCGGATCTTTTTTGCCTCGGTCGTCAATATTAAATGGAGGATATTAATATTAAATTTTTGTGACATATTTGTGACATTTTTTTAATTTTTTTGTCAAATTTTAATCTCATTTTTTGTCATTTTTTCGTCCATTTTTTATCAATTTTTTGTCTTTTTTGTCACATTTTTGTCACATTTGTCTTTTTTTCTGCCATTTTTTGTCAATTTCTTGTGACATTTTTGCCACTTTTTCATCAATTTTTGTCACATTTTGTCACATTTTTTAAAAAAATTTTGTCAAATTTTAATCACATTTTTTGTCACATTTTTGTCATTTTTTGTCACATATTTTTAATTTTTTGTCATTTTTTGTCATTTTTTCGTCCATTTTTTATCCATTTTTTGTCTTTTTTGTCACATTTTTCTCACATTTTTGTCATTTTTTCGTCATTTTTTTGTCAATTTCTTGTGACATTTTTGCCACTTTTTCATCAAATTTTTTGTCATTTTTTCGTCCATTTTTTATCCACTTTTTGTCAATTTTTTGTCAATTTCTTGTGACATTTTTGTGACATTTTTGCCACTTTTTTTTCACTCATTTTGTCACATTTATTATTATTTTTGGTCAAATTTCAATCACATTTTTTGTCATTTTTTGTCACATTTTTGTCATTTTTTCATCCATTTTTTGTCAATTTCTTATGACATTTTTGCCACTTTTTCATCAATTTTTCATCACTTTTTTGTCATTTCGGGTGGGAGTTAAGCGGTTAAAGAATCTCCATAACCTGAGAACTTCACCCCTGCTCTGCTCCTCCTTGTCTAACCTCTTGTATCTCCTCAGTCCGAGTGTCAGTGCATGGCGGGGATGAGGCGAACGAGGAGCGATGCGGCGCTCGGCTGTGAGCTGGAGTCGGCCTGTCTGACGGACTCCTGCCACCCGTCCGCTTCCTGCCGCACCGGACTGGACGGACGTGCCAGGTCAAACCGTTAAAGCTTCCTCTGCTCCTGTGATACTTCCAACCCAGGGTGCTGAGGGCGCTGCAGCACCCCCTGGGGGAGAGTTTGTGAACTGCAGGCGATGTTAACCCCTTAACTCTGAACCGAGCACATTTTCTCAAGGTTAACCTCAATCCAAAAGCTTCTGGGAAAAAGGTGTGAAAATAGCAACAAAATTGAGACGAAAACAAGGATGAAAATGTGACGAAAAAGTGACGAGAAATTTATGAAAAAATGGCAAAAAATTGACAAAAAAATATTACAAAAATGTGACGAAAAACTGAGAAAATTGTGAAAATGTGACAAAAAATGACAAAAATATGATTAAAAAATGACAAAATGTGACAAAAAATGACAAAAAAGACAAAAAATGACAAAAAAGACAAAAAAAGGTGTGAAAATAACAACAAAACTGAGACGAAAACAAGGATGGAAATGTGAAAAAAGTGAGAAAACATTGACGAAAAAGTGACAAAAAATTTACAAAAAAATGACAGAAATGGACAAAAACTTGACAAAAATTTGAGAAAAATTTGACGAAAAATTGAGAAGAATTTGACAGAAAAATGCGAATATTTTGACGAAAAATTGAGAAAAAATGTACAAAAAAGTGATAAGAATTTGACCAAAAAAAATTGAAAAATTTGACGAAAAAGTGCCAAAAAAATGTACAAAAAAACGACAAAAAAATTACTAAAAAGTGATAAGAATTTGACAAAAAAAAACGAAAATTTTGACGAAAAAGTGACAAAAAAGTTAGAAAAATTTGACAAAAAATTGAGAAAAAATGGACGAAAAAGTGACAAAAAAGTCAAAAATTTGACAAAAATGAGACGACTGCCCAACGAAAAAAGTGATGAAAAAAAATCTGACGTGAGGAAAAAGATCCATTTAGTTTTGTCGGTCTTTCAAATGAGGCGTTACACTGGCCTACAGGATTTGGGTAAAGCTGAACTGGAGAAAATGCTCTTGGTTCAGGCGGGAGTTAAGAGGTTAATAAATAGGATTTATGCACAGAAAAAGTATTTTGGGGGTACATTTTGTCCCTCAGCGCCCCCTAACTAAAACATCTTCCCACGGCTCTGAAGCAAACCATCTCAGAGCATAAGTTACTAATGATTGTGGTTTGGATCCGTGCAGTTGTGAGTGCAGTTCGGATCAGATCGGTGATGGATACAGATGTTTTGGGAACCTGATGGAGCAGCTGCTGGAACTGGATCGAACTGCAATGCATCGAGGCAACCTGACCGCGACCATCGCCCTGTTCGGTCAGTAACACCACAGCACCGACTCGACTGAACACCTGACTCGATAAAATGATCACAGACTTAAATCTCCACATGAGGAAACGACGTGATTTTAACCTCTTACCACCCGCCTAAACCAAATGCATTCTGTCGTCTTTGGCTGTTATATAGGCCTGTGTTTGAAAGCTAAGACCCACAAAACTGATCTTTTCCTCGCGTTGTTGCTGTGTTGTGTCACCTTTTGTATGTTTTTTCTTTTCTTTTCTTTTCTCTTTTTCTATTTTTGTTGAATTTTTGTTGAACTTTTGTTGAATTTTTGTTGAATTTTTGTTGAATTTTTGTTGAATTTTTGTTGATTTTTTGTTGATTTTTTGTTGAATTTTTGTTGAATTTTTATCACATTTTTGTCACATTTTTGTCACATTTGTGTCACATTTGTGTCACATTTGTGTCACATTTTTGTTGAATTTTTGTTGAATTTTTGTTGAATTTTTGTTGAATTTTTGTTGAATTTTTGTTGAATTTTTGTCACATTTTTGTCACATTTTTGTCACATTTTTGTTGATTTTTTGTCACATTTTTGTTGATTTTTTGTCATTTATTGTTGAATTTTTGTCACATTTTTGTCACATTTTTGTCACATTTTTGTCACATTTTTGTCACATTTTTGTTGAATTTTTGTTGAATTTTTGTTGATTTTTTTTTTTTTTCATATCTTTGTTTGAATTGGGACAGTGCACATTAATCAACATGTGTTTCTTCAACATGTAAATGTGCCGGAGTTTAGCCATATTGGCTCATTTTCCTCCGTCGTCCCAGGGCAGGCTGATGTCATGACAGGACAAACACAGGCACAAACATACAGAGAAACACCATCACAGAGACATAAAGAGACAGTGACATTTTTTGTTGAATTTTTATTGAATTTTTTGTTGAATTTTTGTTGAATTTTTGTTGAATTTTTGTTGAATTTTTGTCACATTTTTGTTGAATTTTTGTCACATTTTTGTCACATTTTTGTTGAATTTTTTTTTTTTTATATATATCTTTATTTGAATTGGGACAGTGCACATTAATGAGCATGTGTTTCTTCAACATGTAAATGTTCCGGAGTTATAGCCATATAGGCTCATTTTCATCCGTCATCCCCTGGCAGGTTGATGTCATGACAGACGGACAAACACAGGCACAAACATACAGAGAACACCATCGCAGAGACATGAAGAGACAGTGACATTTTTTGTTGCATTTTTATTGAATTTTTGTCATTTTTTGTTGAATTTTTGTTGATTTTTTGTTGAATTTGTCATATTTTTGTTGAATTTTTGTTGAATTTTTGTCACATTTTTGTCACATTTTTGTTGAATTTTTTTTTTCATATATCTTTATTTGAATTGGGACAGTGCACATTAATCAACATGTGTTTCTTCAACATGTAAATGTGCCGGAGTTTAGCCATATAGGCTCATTTTCCTCCGTCGTCCCATGGCAGGTTGATGTCATGACAGGACAAACACAGGTACAAACATACAGAGAAACACCATCACAGAGATATAAAGAGACAGTGACATTTTTTGTTGAATTTTTATTGAATTTTTGTCATTTTTTGTTGATTTTTTGTTGAATTTTTGTCATTTTTTTGTTGCATTTTTGTCACTTTTTTGTCACTTTTTTGTCATTTTTTTGTCACATTTTTGTTGATTTTTTGTCATTTTTTGTTGAATTTTTGTTGAATTTTTGTTGAATTTTTGTTGAATTTTTGTCACATTTGTTTCACACCCTTGTTTTCTCATTTATTTTTAGCTTTTTTTGTGCTTTTTTCCCAAGAAGCTTTTTGATTAGGGTAAAGCCAAACTGGAGAAAAAGGGATCCGTTCAGGTGGGAGTTAAGAGGTTAAAGCAGTACTAAGTAACTCATGCCCCTAGAGGCCAAAAGTGCTACTGCAGGTGTCGTAGCATGTTCCATTTTTTTACTTAATAATTGTCCGTGAGAGTAAATACTACACTGACAGGAAAGACAAAGGCACAGAGGGATATTATATTCAATTACATAATGGAGATCATTTTTTGGGGGGGCTGTTTTCCTACGTTTCCCCTATTTAAACACGGTTACGTGAGTAAGTACATGATCCAAGTATAGTTACACAAAATTACACATGTCGATTTTCTAAGCGGATAAAAAGGGTGCTATATTATACCTTAGGAGCACTTTGACGTCTGCACAGAGAATTCTACAGGAGAGAAGATATTACTGCGCCTAGAAAATCAAAATGTTTAATTTTGTGTGATTATACTTGGATCGTAGAACTACTCACGTAACCGTGTTTAAATAGGGAAAACGTAGAAGAGCTTAGTCGCTTCTAACCCCATAGAGGAGAGGAGAGGAGAGGAGGAGAGGCTAACTGCTAACAACATCTTTGGCCATTTTGCGTGACTGAGCGCAAAGACCAGACAGGTACCCATCAACTCATCTATAGTATAGAGTATAAAAAAATGTGTTGAATTTTTGTCATTTTTTTGTAGAATTTTTGTAGAATTTTTGTCACATTTTTGTTGAATTTTTGTCACTTTTTGGTTGAGTTTTTGTTGAATTTTTGTTGAATTTTTGTCACATTTTTTATTGAATTTTTGTTAAATTTTTGTTGAATTTTTGTTGAATTTTTGTCACTTTTTGGTTGAGTTTTTGTTGAATTTTTGTTGAATTTTTGTCACTTTTTGGTTGAGTTTTTGTTGAATTTTTGTTGAATTTTTGTTGAATTTTTGTTGAATTTTTGTCATATTTTTGTCACTTTTTGGTTGAGTTTTTGTTGAATTTTTGTTAAATTTTTGTCACATTTTTGTCACATCTTTGTCACATCTTTGTTGCGTTTACATACTTGTTTTCTCATTTAAAAAAAAAAAAAAAATTGTAGCTTCTACTACTATAAAAAAGTCCCTTTAAGAAAGCCTCTCTGCACTCCAGAGTCTCAGAAACCTGCTCAAACCACTCAAAACGCTGGATTACGTTTGCTGAAGCAAAGGTTTGTGAAAGGTTTGACATTCAGAGCTCTGGACTCAGGACGGGCTTTGCTCTCTGACTTGAGACATGACTTGGACTCACTCCCACCTTTGATGCAGTGAGTTATTTGGTGAATTTATTTGCACAGGCTGTTATATTTTCAAGTTTTAATGTTATTGTGTTGCAGAGAAAGGCTGCTCAATGCTGCTGAATCACAACGGTCCCTTCACAGCCTTCATCCCTCTGCTCAGGACTCCGCTCACTGTAGGTCCCGCCACACGCCTTAACATTGGTCTCGGGCTGTGAGTGTTATGTGGATTTAGCATCTGTAGAGCTTTACTTCTGACTCGTGACGGCTCCTGCTCGCTCTCTGACCAAGTGTGTGTGTGTGTGTGTGTGTGTGTGTGTGTGTGTGTGTGTGTGTGTTCCGGAGCAGGGCGTGAATGAAGAGGAGGTGTGTAAGAACCACCTGATCCTGGGCGAACACGTTTACAAAGACCTGGAGGGGAAAGACCTCACCCTGTACGGAGGGGGACGACTGCGCAGCAAAGGCAACAAGGTCAGTCGATCTACATTTACAAACCAGCAGGGGGGCGGGGGGGGGGGATGATGAAGGGATAGGAGTCCAGACAGAAGCACAGTGTTATTGTAGTTCTGCACTAGTCGGAATCAGCGCTGAAATCCCCATTCTGGTTCATTTTGTCGTCAAACAGACTTGACTGACTGGGCGCGGTAACGATCCTCACCTGTCATTATCGTGGCAGCGTATTCGATCCATAGATGTGATAATTCGAGATGAGTGGGTTCCATTCAGCCCCATTCAGTGTAAAGGTCCCGAGTCCTGTGTGAAACATAATGGCCGATCAATCTCCTCCTTCGCCGCCTGTTCCTTTAAAGGGCAAAAAAGGCGGGAAGCCCTGCGCTCGTGGGCCGGGCGGAGCCTCCCATGAGCTCCAGGTGTTACAGCGATGTCAGCTCCCCGCCATGAGGATGTGGAGCGGACACCCGGGCTGCGTCTGAAACCATCAAATCACAGCCTCTAAGCTCTAACACTAACAACTAACTCCTTAACCTTTCATGGGTCGACTGTTAGATCTGTGCAGTTCGGGAACTAGAGCAGTGATGTGCCGATCGTGTCGAGGCTTCGAAGCGTGTGCCGAGTAATCTAGAGGGGTGTTTATTGAAGCGCGTATCGATGCGTGTGTTGATCACGTGTGTGGTGCATGGTGTGGTGACGTTCGAAGCCTCGGGAAGTGGCCGTACCACATGACTGATTCAGGAAATGATTCGCGGGTTTGGAGCGCGATTCAAAACAAAAGAGACAGTGAAATGAAATGAAATGAAATGGATTCCCCCTCACATTTTGTGTATTCGGGTTTGACATAAACAAAGTAACACAAGCACATTTTACATCACAACTCTTTCAGCCCCCACCATTTATTTATTTTGTTATACATTCTCACGGACATGTCCCTTTTTAAATCCAGATTAAAGACTAATATTTTCAAACTTGCTTTTAATACTTAGAGCACACTGAATTATGTCCAGGTTGCAATCATTTGGTGTTTTTTTCTTTTTATTGTTTTTATCTTCCTGTGAAGCACTTTGGTCCTGGTGTTGTTGTAAAGTGCTATAAATAAACTTTTATTGATTGATTGATACATTTCTTGTCCACGTGATGGCGTAGTGGAGCAAAGCACCATGATGCTTCGAACCGTGTGTGATGCAATTGGCTGTGAGGCTTCAATGCTTCATGGGGCTTCATCTTGCCATCACTAAACTATAGAGCTTCAGCAGAATTTGCACAATCCGTCCGTCCTTAAACAGGGGAAAGGGAAGTGACATCACCAACAGCTGTTTTTCTTCTTCTTTAAAGTTATTGGTGGAGTGCAGGCCAAACAAAAGTGCATGTCGCCCCCTAGTGTCCAACAACAACATAGAGTCCAAACAAAGACATTTAAGGCGAGACACTGCAGGTGAATAGGAAAAAAAAGTAAATTTACAGATATCGATTTGAAACTGTTGCTGTCGATCACTGGCATAAATGTGAGAAGAAAAATAGAAGAAGAAGTTTTCTGTCATTTTATCTTTTCAAATAAGAACAAGGTGTTTTATGCCTAAAATGCCCTCACATCTTTTCGGCGACGAAATCTGAATAATGGACAGAGCTGCATTCAAATGTATGGTTTCATTTTATTGATGAATGAGTTGCCAAGACTTTTTCAGAGGGGATTTAGGATTTCTTGTTTAGTTTTAAAATAATCTGTTTTTTAGTGGAAAATTTTGTAAAAATGTAATTTTCGCCTTATTTTTTGACATTCAAAACTCAATAAATGAGGCTTAAGGGATTAAATAATAAAAAATCTTCCAAATATTGTTCAGTCCAAGGCTGGAAATGTGAAGTCTTTAGGTCCGACTGACATGAGCCAAACCTAAAAGTTTCTCGACAGGAGCTTACAGCCTATTGTAGCGCCACATTTGAAAGATAAAACAAATGTTTAAGGATCTTTTTCCTCGCATTGTTGCTGCATTGTTGTCACTCTTTTGCCACATTTCTGTCATTTTTTCATCCGATTTTTGTCATTTTCAGATTTTAGCAATTTTTTTTCCATAAATTTTTTTCATTTTTTCATCTCATTTCTGACATTTTTTCATCACTTGTTCGTAATTATTTCATCAGATTTTTGTTCAAAAAAATTTCATGATTTTTTTTTTCATTTTTTCATCTCATTTCTGACATTTTTTTCATCACTTTTTTGTCATTTTTTCATCAGATTTTTGTCTTTTTTTCATCACTTTTTTGTCATTTTTTCATCAGATTTTTGTCTTTTTTTCATCACTTTTTGTCATTATTTCATCAGATTTTTGTCTTTTTTTCATCACTTTTTTGTCATTATTTCATCAGATTTTTGTTCAAAAATAATTTAATGATTTTTTTTCATTTTTTCATCTCATTTCTGACATTTTTAATCACATTTTTGTAATTTTTTCATGACTTGTTTGTAAATTTTTTCATCAGATTTTTGTAATTTTGTCGTCACTTTTTCCTAATTTTTTCATCACTTTTCCGTAATTTGTTTATCAGATTTTTGTCTTCATTACATATTTGTCATTTTTTCATCACTTTTTTGACATTCAAACCTCAATAAATGGGGCTTAAGGGATTAAATAATAAAAAATCCCTCTGAAAAAATCTTCCAATTATTGTTCAGTCCAAGGCTGGAAATGTGAAGTCTTTAGGTCCGACTGACGTGAGCCAAACCTAAAAGTTTCTCAACTGGAGCTTACAGCCTATCGGCCAGTGTAGCGCCACATTTGAAAGATAAAACAAATGTTCAAGGATCTTTTTCCTCGCATTGTTGCTGCATTGTTGTCACTCTTTTTGCCACATTTCTGACATTTTTTCATCAGATTTTTGTCATTTTCAGATTTTAGCAATTTTTTTTCCATAAATTTTTTTCATTTTTTCATCTCATTTCTGACATTTTTTCATCACTTGTTCGTAATTATTTCATCAGATTTTTGTTCAAAAAAATTTCATGATTTTTTTTTTCATTTTTTCATCTCATTTGACATTTTTTTTAATCACTTTTTTGTCATTTTTTCATCAGATTTTTGTCTTTTTTTCATCACTTTTTTGTCATTATTTCATCAGATTTTTGTTCAAAAAAATTTCATGATTTTTTTTCATTTTTTCATCTCATTTCTGACATTTTTAATCACATTTAACATGACTTGTTTGTAAATGTTTTCATCAGATTTTTGTAATTTTGTCGTCACTTTTTCCTAATTTTTTCATCACTTTTCCGTAATTTGTTTATCAGATTTTTGTCTTCATTACATATTTGTCATTTTTTCATCACTTTTTTGACATTCAAACCTCAATAAACGGGGCTTAAGGGATTAAATAATAAAAAATCCCTCTGAAAAAATCTTCCAAATATTGTTCAGTCCAAGGTCCAAGTCTTTAGGTCCGACTGACGTGGACATAGTGTCGCCACAATGACAGAAACATGTGTTTGGAGAAAAAGGCCCTTGAAATTGCATTCTCCCATATAAGTCTATGGGGGAACATTGAATCAGCGCAATATTTAAACATGTTATTGTGAAGATTAGGCATATTTTCTGTTTCCGGGTGAAAGTTTATATGTTCAGAGACAGATTTGGCCCAAAACCTGAAAACTGAAAATAATGAGTTTTGCCTGTAGTGTCTCCCCTTAAGGAGAAAATAAAATCCAAATGATCCAAACATTTCCCTTTAGTTTTATTTTATTTCAACAGCTGTTTCTTAAAGCTACAGCAGCGAATGAGCGAGTTCCTTTATCCAAGTCCAGCTTCACTCGGACTCTCCGCAGACTCTTCTTTAGAGACAGTGTCTTGACAATGGCGTGGCACTGACCGTCCTGGAGATAGATTTCCCAGAGCTCTGCATTCATGGGCCCCTTGCTCTGCACAGACTCTTAACGACGCCAACAGACCAGCAGTCGTCCCCACACGCCTCCACGTCCCAGCTGGGAGTCCCCGAGCTGAACCCTTCTGATCCCAGGACACTTCTGCCTCTCTCCACACTTCACACCGGACAAGTTCTCAGTCAGAGTCGAGTCTGGATGTGTTTGGATCAGGAACAACGGGATAGAACTGGACCAGGTCTTTCATGTTGTTCCAGATGTTGAAGCCCAGGTTGTTTGGCCTGGTGTATCAGAGCTCCTGAGCCCAGCTGTGGTCCCTCCACCAGGGGGCAGCGCTGCACTCTTTCCACTGCAGCCTTGCACTGTAGCAGGAAGGAAAGGTCAGCTGCTCCCCTGTGACAGAGCCTCTGGCTGCGTCTGAAACCATCAAATCATAGGCTCAATCCGAAACCAACAAATTGTAGCCTCTAAGCACTAACACTAGCAACTAACTCCTTAACCTTTCATGGGGTCAACTGTTAGACCTCTATGCAGTTAGGGAACTAGACCTTCAGCAGCATTTGAACAATCCGTCCGTCCTTAAACAGGGGAAAGGGAAGTGACATCACCAACAGCTGCTTTTCTTCTTCTTTAAAGTTGTTGGTGGAGTGCAGGACAAACAAAAGTGCATGTCGCCCCCTAGTGTCCAACAACAACATAGTGTCCAAACAAAGACATTTAAAGTGCAACTAAACGGGCGTGGCAGAGCCTTTCCCCACCCACAAACTAAAGTCAAAAACTGCTGAGAAAGGGGTGGTCTCGGAGGCTTTGGGGGAGACGAGGGGGGTGAGTGTGTAGGCGGGGTCTGCTCTGTTGACAGTCTCAGACCACGCCCCTAGATCTGACAGGACTGACAGACGCTGTTACCGCTGTCACCACTGTGCGCAAGGTTTATTTTTTCGTAGGAGAGTTGGTGCACTCTCATGACTTGTGATTGCTTGATGTAGCAACTAGTGATGCGGGTCAGGGTTTTTTTCAACCCGCGGGTCCCGCATTTGGGGCAGGTTCTAACCCGACCCAGCCCGCCCCGCAACGTTGTTCTATTTTTACAACCCGCCCCGTAACCATTAAATATTACGCGTTACAAATATGATCCGTATGAACAGCACCGGCGTGTCATCGCGCGCGCTCTCTCTCTCTCCCTCTGAAGAGCGCTGGGCAAGAGGGAGAGAGGAAGAGCAGAGGTCGGCCTAACCGAAGTCGCACACAGTCGCACATACGGTGGAAACAGGAGACCTGAGCTTCACAAACGCGTTCTCTGGATCACGAGCTGCAAAACGCTGCTTGTTTTATGAAAATCCGACGTATATTTACGCCAAAAACCTGCTGTAAAGACGACGGTGGAACCCGCAACCCGCGCATCACTAGTAGCAACTATCCTACGAAAAAAAAAAGAAAAGATGGCCGCTGGTAGACGACTCGCTCGCTGTCAGTGACTGTGAACAGAGAGAGAGCGTCGCACAGTCGCTTTTCTAAGGGATTTATTCCTCTGCACCTCAGCCCAAGTGTGAGCATCGCAGGGGCGCCATCTGCTGGTTTGGCTCATGAGCTCAGGCGGTGTGTGCGAGACGCGTGTCCTGGTTGCTACGTGACGGAGGCGGAGGCGTGTGTGGGCGGGGCCACAGAGGCGTGTGTGGGCGGGGCCACAGAGGCGTGTGTGTGGGCGGGGCCACAGAGGCGTGTGTGTGGGCGGGGCCACAGAGGCGTGTGTGGGCGGGGCCACAGAGGCGTGTGTGGGCGGGGCCACAGAGGCGTGTGTGGGCGGGGCCACAGAGGCGTGTGTGGGCGGGGCCACAGAGGCACAGAGGCAGAACTGATGACGTTTTCTGGACGCCGTGGACACACTCTCCTCCAACCGCAAAATATCAAATGTAGTTGCTGCGTGAAACCAGTAGGGGGCGCGAACCATGCGGTTTTAGACACTAAAGTGAGATTTTGAACAAGTTTGCCCCAAATGTCAACATATTGACTGGGACATGTAGCTAACTCTATTCAACCATTTAGACCGTTTATCAGCAAAAAAAAGTGGATTTGGTGTTTAGTTACTCTTTAAGGAAAAAAATAAATCCAAATGATCCAAACATTTCCCTTTAGTGTTATTTTATTTCAACAGCTGTTTCATAAAGCGACAGCAGCAAATGATCCATGTGGCTTAAGTTTCTACTAAATGAAAACAAAAGCATTTAATCTGTTTCCTGAGTTTCCTCTTTAACACTGACATGTGACTGAGCTGTGGGGACGACAACATGGATTTATCACTTTTATAAAGTTTGGCTTGTGCAGAATCTTAATTTTTAATTATTATTATTTTTATTATTAAATGTGCTCCTGTCAATCAACAGTGGTTGCGCATGAATCACTCGAGGGTGGGGGGATTTGGCGCAGTGGCTTGTGGGATGGCACATAGCTCCTAATCACTGGTTAGTTAGCATCAGAGGTCCCTATGCTAAAGTGGCCATGATAGTTAGCATCAGAGGTCCCTATGCTAAAGTGGCTATGATAGTTAGCATCAGAGGTCCCTATGCTAAAGTGGCTATGATAGTTAGCATCAAGGCTCCTTTTCCTAACTACTTCCTGACTGTCTTACCAATTCGGAAGCAACTTGCCATGGCGGACGCTGACGCACATCCGGTTTGGCGTAAGAGCTCTTAGCAATCTGCCCGTTTCGGAACCAGCCATAGCCTCTAAGCACTAACACTAGCAACTAACTCCTTAACCTTTCATGGGTCGACTGTTAGATCTGTGCAGTTTGGGAACTAGAGCTTCAGCAGCATTTGCACAATCCGTCCGTCCTTAAACAGGGGAAAGGGAAGTGACATCACCAACAGCTGCTTTTCTTCTTCTTTAAAGTTATTGGTGGAGTGCAGGCCAAACAAAAGTGCATGTCGCCCCCTAGTGTACAGTGTCCAGCAACAACATAGTGTCCAAACAAAGACATTTAAGGAGAAAAATAAATCCAAATGATCCAAACATTTCCCTTTAGTGTTATTTTATTTCAACAGCTGTTTCTTAAAGCTACAGCAGCAAATGATCCATGTGGCTTAAGTTTCTACTAAATGAAAACAAAAGCATTTAATCTGTTTCCTGAGTTTCCTCTTTAACACTGACATGTGACTGAGCTGTGGGGACGACAACATGGATTTATCACTTTTATAAAGTTTGGCTTGTGCAGAATCTTACTTTTTAATTATTATTATTTTTATTATTAAATGTGCTCCTGTCAATCAACAGTGGTTGCGCATGAATCACTCGAGGGTGGGGGCGAGGGGGGTGGGGGGGGTTTGGCGCAGTGGCTTATGGGACGGCACATAGCTCCTAATCACTGGTTAGTTAGCATCAGAGGTCCCTATGCTAAAGTGGCTATGATAGTTAGCATCAGAGGTCCCTATGCTAAAGTGGCTATGATAGTTAGCATCAGAGGTCCCTATGCTAAAGTGGCTATGATAGTTAGCATCAGAGGTCCCTATGCTAAAGTGGCTATGATAGTTAGCATCAGAGGTCCCTATGCTAAAGTGGCTATGATAGTTAGCATCAGAGGTCCCTATGCTAAAGTGGCTATGATAGTTAGCATCAGAGGTCCCTATGCTAAAGTGGCTATGATAGTTAGCATCAGAGGTCCCTATGCTAAAGTGACTATGATAGTTAGCATCAGAGGTCCCTATGCTAAAGTGGCTATGATAGTTAGCATCAGAGGTCCCTATGCTAAAGTGGCTATGATAGTTAGCATCAGAGGTCCCTATGCTAAAGTGGCTATGATAGTTAGCACCAGAGGTCCCTATGCTAAAGTGGCCATGATAGTTAGCATCAAGGCTCCTTTTCCTAACTACTTCCTAACTGACAAACCAATTCGGAGGCAACTTGCCATGGCGGACGCTGACGCACATCCGGTTTGGCGTAAGAGCTCTTAGCAATCTGCCCGTTTCGGAAGCAGCCTCTGTTTCTCTGCTCACAGCGGCCATCTTATCCTCCAGGCCCTTCCTCTTCTGCTCCTCTTCCTCCCTAAGAAGCACACACGCCTGACACTGGCGCCTCACACGATTCACCAGGATTAACCAAGCAATAGATAACCCTGTAACACCAGCACCACCAAACTCTTCAAATACAAGGACTGCATGAATTAAAAAGAGAAAAACAACACTCCTAGGAAATGAGGCCCTGTGTCCTTCTCAGCCTTGTGTGTGTGTCGTGTTTTTCCCGTAGAAGCTGATCCTGATGGACGACCCCAGCGTTATCTACACGGTGCTCAGTGAAAACCATCCTGCGGCAAACGGAATCATCCACGTCATCGACCGCGCCATGATCAGCTCCATGCACAGGCCCTCACGCAACGACAAGGTGCCGCTTCCAGTGTCTTAAACCTCACGCCTTATCTGTACGTCAGGTTACTGTGGGCGATTTCACGGGAAATGTTACAACTCTAAATTTACATCAGATCTGACTCCGTAAGATCAGTTTAAACACAGTTAACCTCTTAACTCCCGCCTGAACCGAGAGGTATTCAACTCATTTTTGTCACATTTTTTAAATCAAATTTTTGTCATTTTTTTTGGTCATTTTTTGTCATTTTTTCTTCCATTTTTTCTTCCATTTTTGAAATCAAATTTTTGTCATTTTTTCTTCAGTTTTTTCTTCCATTTTTGTCACATTCTTGTCATTTTTTTGTCATTTGTCATTTTTTCTTCAGTTTTTTTTTACATTTTTTTAATCAAATTTTTGTCATTTTTTTTTACATTTTTTCTTCCATTTTTGTCACATTCTTGTTATTTTTTTTTACATTTTTTGTCATTTTTTTGTACATTTTTTAATCAAATTTTTGTCATTTTTTCTTCCATTTTTTATTACATTTTTTAAATCAAATTTTTGTAATTTTTTGTCATTTTTTCTTCAGTTTATTACATTTTTTTTTTTTTTATTATTATTTTTGTAATTTTTTTGTCATTTTTTTGTCAAATTTTGATCAATTTCTTGTGACATTTTTGCCACTTTTCCATCAATTTTTCGTCACTTTTTTGTCACATTTCCAACATTGTTTTCGTCTCAGTTTTGTTGTTATTTTCACAGCTTTTTTCCAGAAGCTTTTGGATTGTGGTAAAGCCGAACTGGAGAAAATGTGCTCGGTTCAGGCGGGAGTTAAGGGGTTAAACAGTTAAGTTTAAAGGGACTATACAGAGTTTAAAAATGTTAAAATTATGTATTTTCCTCCCCTACATGTTCCAGCCATGTCCTAATGTGTAGAAGGAGCTCAGACCTGTTCACCACAACTGCCTCTAAAATCCTGCACTGTCCAAATTGCCGTCATGCACGAGCTTAAAGGGGGTTATTATACATACCATATATGTAACTGCACATTCTATATTAAAGTATTCAGCTTTTTTCAGTCCCACAGCACCAGTCTATATCTCACTACAATGATGACAAACCTTCTGTTGGTCTGTAAATGCAGTCAATTAGAATAACTGCCTTGTATAAAATGTCTCTCTCAAAATGGCTGTAGTGAATGTCTTGAAATAGGCCTCTGTCTCTTTAAGAACCTCTGAGCCTTTAGACACGCCCCCTCCACACGCTGTCTGTGGCATCAGTGGGGAGGGGGTTCTGCTGAGGAGCAGTGGTTGGTTACTCGGCTGGTGACCAAAGCTCGGAGGCGTCTCCAGGAGGTGGGGGCGTTCCTAGGAGGACTCAGGCAAACCTATCCCTAAAATGGCCGCCATCAGAGTTTTTACAGATTACTCAGAAATACGTGAATGTGCCAAGGCAACACTTCAGGCAGCCAATTTGACGCTGGTGGTTAAAAAGTGTACTGCAGCCATAAACACCACTGAGAATGACTGATTAAGAGTTAGTATTAACCAGATGCAGCGCAAAAGTAGGTCACCCTCTGGCGGGCCAACATAGAGAGCAAGAGCAAGAGCAAGAAATGGGTTATTGTTACGGCAATGTGCGTGTGAACCGATTAAAGCACATACAGTGGGGCAAAAAAGTATTTATTCAGCCACCAATTGTGCAAGTTCTCCCACTTAAAATAATGACAGAGGTCTGTAATTTTCATCATAGGTTCACTTCAACTGTGAGAGACAGAATGTGAAAGAAAAATCCAGGAATTCACATTGTGGGATTTTTAAAGAATTTATTTGTAAATTATGGTGGAAAATAAGTATTTGGTCAATAACAAAAATTCAACTCAATACTTTGTAATCAGTGTTAATTTCGTCGACTAAAATATTTAGTCTTAATTTTAGTCAAAGTGATATTTTTGACGACTAAAACTAAATTAAAAGTTTCTCATGAGACTAAAACTGTGACTAAAATGTCCAGATATTTGAGTCGACTAAAATAAGACTAAATAAAAATGAAAAGGAGAGACTAAAATCATCCAAACTTGTATTGAGCGTCTGAAAGAGCCTCAGATCATGTAAATTCTCTGTTAAAGGATCAGCTCTGAGCTTTGTTCATGTGGAGCAGAAACATGAAGCAGAGGAACAACATTAAATATGATTATAATTAGGGCTGAAACAACTAATCGATTATTGAAATAGTTGTCAACTATTAGTAATCGATTAATCGTTTTCTAGTAAACACAGACTTAAAAAGAGCAAAAATTACATGGACATTTTTTATTTTTGATGGAAACTTACTTTGTTTGTAAAGTTCGGGTCTGTAGAGTTTTGTACATTGAAAGTTTCATAGATCCGTCTGTGTCTCATCCAATGAATAAAGCAGAACTGGCACTAAGATCCTACAGAAACACTTTACAACAGTTTAAGTTTACTCCATCAACATGTCCTCAAGAGAGGCCACTTTAGCTTCATGTGATTCAAAATAAATGAAAAAACACAATTTTCATGCACCATTCACAACCAAGCAATTAATCGATTAATTGTAAAAATAAACGGTAGATTAATCTATTACCAAAATAATCGTTAGTTGCAGCACTAATTATACTAAATATTATAAATGCAAAGTCGACTAAATTAGTCTTAAATTTAGTCGACTAAAACTAGACTAAAATTGAAAAGTTTTTTTTGACTAAATCTTGACTAAAATTAAATTACATTTTAGTCAAAAGACTAAAACTAAAACTAAAATAAAATATGTTGTCAAAATTAACACTGTTTGTAATATAACCTTTGTTGGCAATAACAAAGGTCAAACGATGACTATAGGTCTGTACCAGGTTTGCACACACAGTATCTGGTATTTTGGCCCATTCCTCCTGCAGATCATCTCCAGAGCAGTGATGTTTTGGGGCTGTCGCCGAGCAACACGGACTTTCAACTCCCTCCACAGATTTTCTATGGGGTTGAGGTCTGGAGACTGGCTAGGCCACTCCAGGACTTTCAAATGCTTCTTACGGAGCCAGTCCTTCGTTGCCCGGGGTTGCCTATTGTAGATTCACTCTTCCCAGTCTGGTGCAGGTCTACAGTTCTTTTCCTGGTGTCCTTCCACAGCTCTTTGGTCTCGGCCATAGTGGAGTTTGGAGTCTGACTGTTTGAGGCTGTGGACAGGTGTCTTTTATACAGATAACCAGTTCAAACAGGTGCCATTAACACAGGTAACGAGTGGAGGACAGAAGAGCTTCTTAAGGCGAGACACTGCAGGTGAATAGGGAAAAAATTTAAATTTATAGATATCAATTTGAAACTTTTGCTGTCGATCACTGGCATAAATGTGAGAAAAAAATACATTGCAAGTTTTCTGTCATTTCATCTTTTCATATAAGAACAAGGTGTTTTATGCCTAAAAAGCCCCCAAATTTCCCATCTTTTTTTGTATGTTCAGAGACAGATTTGGCCCAAAACCTGAAAACTGAAAAAATTAAGTTTTGCCTGTAGTGTCTCCCCTTAAAGAAGAAGTTACAGGTCTGTGAGAGCCAGAGATCTTCCTTGTTTGAAGTGACCGAATACTTATTTTCCACCATAATTTACAAATAAATTATTTAAAAATCCTACAATGTGAATTCCTGGATTTTTCTTTCACATTCTTTCTCTCACAGTTGAAGTGAACCTATGATGCAAATTACAGACCTCTGTCATTATTAAGTGGGAGAACTTGCACAAATGGTGGCTGACTAAATACTTTTTTTGCCCCACTGTAGATTAAACTCATCAAAAACATTCAATAGCATTATAAAATATAACATTTGCTAAAAATCACCATTTCCCCACATTATCCAAACATGATACTGTGGCTAATGTGGACTTGACCGCACAAAAGCTGGTGTTCTGGTGTTTTGGAGACTATGAAGAAATGCACTGTCTCTGTTGGACTGTTTCCATTTGTGTTCAGGGGCGGACTGGCCACATGTGCATTCTGGAAGAGCACAGAAGGGCCCCCCATCTGGCCCCTCAATGTTCTCCTTAACCTCTTACCCCCCGCCTTAAAGTGATAGTCTGTAAGTTTGCAAAGTGAGGAGAGTGAAATTTGAAAGTAAACTCCTCCCTTCTTGGACCAGAAAGCCCTTCTTAGTTTGCAAAACGAGGAGAGCAGGAACAGAATTTTCAAAAGTAAACCATCAAGCCCCTCCCCCCTCCCTCCTGATTGGACCTGACAGGCTGGTTTAACAGGAAAAGCTCGTCTCATTGGTCGACACGGGAGGATGCTTGACTCTGATTCGCTGCAGAAATCTGGGAAGTGTAACCTGTGAAAACTTTACAAAACCAGGGTCACTATCAATTTAACTGAGCTTTACCCAAATCTAAAAGCTTAAAAGAAAAGCATCAAAATAGCAGCAAAAACTATGATGAAAATGTGCCGGAAAAGCAACAAAAAACACAACAAGAAAGTAAAAAAAAAACATGACAAAAATACAACAAAAACTATGATGAAAATGTGCCGGAAGAGCAACAAAAAACACAACAAGAAAGTAAAAAAAAAACATGACAAAAATACAACAAAAACTATGATGAAAATGTGCCGGAAAAGCAACAAAAAACACAACAAGAAAGTAAAAAAAACATGACAAAAATACAACAAAAACTATGATGAAAATGTGCCGGAAAAGCGACAAAAAACACAACAAGAAAGTAAAAAAAACGTGACAAAAATACAACAAAAACTATGATGAAAATGTGCCGGAAAAGCAACAAAAAACACAACAAGAAAGTAGAAAAAAATGACAAAAATACAACAAAAACAATGATGAAAATGTGCCGGAAAAGCAACAAAAAACACAACAAGAAAGTAAAAAAAACATGACAAAAATACAACAAAAACTATGATGAAAATGTGCCGGAAGAGCAACAAAAAACACAACAAGAAAGTAAAAAAAAAACATGACAAAAATACAACAAAAACTATGATGAAAATGTGCCGGAAGAGCAACAAAAAACACAACATGAAAGTAAAAAAAAACATGACAAAAATACAACAAAAACTGTGATGAAAATGTGCCGGAAAAGCAACAAAAAACACAACAAGAAAGTAAAAAAAACATGACAAAAATACAACAAAAACTATGATGAAAATGTGCCGGAAAAGCAACAAAAAACACAACAAGAAAGTAAAAAAAAACATGACAAAAATACAACAAAAACTATGATGAAAATGTGCCGGAAAAGCAGCAAAAAACACAACAAGAAAGTAAAAAAAAACATGACAAAAATACAACAAAAAAGTAAAAAAAAACATGACAAAAATACAACAAAAACTATGATGAAAATGTGCCGGAAAAGCAGCAAAAAACACAACAAGAAAGTAAAAAAAAACATGACAAAAATACAACAAAAAAGTAAAAAAAAACATGACAAAAATACAACAAAAACTATGATGAAAATGTGCCGGAAAAGCAACAAAAAACACAACATGAAAGTAAAAAAAAACATGACAAAAATACAACAAAAACTGTGATGAAAATGTGCCGGAAAAGCAACAAAAAACACAACAAGAAAGTAAAAAAAAACATGACAAAAATACAACAAAAACTATGATGAAAATGTGCCGGAAAAGCAACAAAAAACACAACAAGAAAGTAAAAAAAAACATGACAAAAATACAACAAAAACTATGATGAAAATGTGCCGGAAGAGCAACAAAAAACACAATTAAAGCCGCAAGCGGCATTTAGAGGCCCTCGCGAGCAGCGTTGGCCGGTTGGCGCACGCCGTCGCACGCCACCGCAACAACCGGGGGGCGCTGCCGCGCCCTACGTTGTTAGAATGACGCTACCACCCTCGGTCGAGTTTATAAAATAGCAAAGGCAAGAAATGCGCCTTCAGCGCCAGATCACGCGATATTTCCCAAAATGGCCGACTTTGTGTGGGTTGCCTAGCAACCGCGTAATGTACTTTTTTGTTCGGACAGTCACGACGAAGGTGTGTACCAATTTTGGTTTGGCTATGCCAAACTTTATTTCGGGTCGTTGCCATGGCAACACGGTGGGAAAATGGGCGTGGCCATAATTTACTTTTTGATCGGGGTCACGTGACGGATGTCTGTGCCAAATTTTATTTGTCTACGACAAAGTTTACTTTTTTTCCCCATTCATTTTTATTCGGTGCTCTGCAGGGGGCGCTATCGCGCCCATTTTCAAAATTCCTATATCAAAACATCCGGGGCCGACGACTTGACCAACGATTCAAGTTTCACTCAAATCGGCCACAGTATGTGCGAGTTATGACTCTTCGAAGGTGACGGCGAATGCCAAAAACGAACGCCAAATTCATGGCGTTGCCATGACAAAACCGGAAATCCTATTAGAAAGTTTTTAATAACTTTTAATGCCCCACATGTGTAGATGATCTGGAGCGACCGGGGAGTCGCTGCGTTCAACGCCCTAGGACGAGTTCATTCAAATGCGAGGGCACGAAATGGCGCCTTCGGCGCCAGGTCGCTCTTCTGGCCAATATGGCCGCCATACTGTTGGTTGCCTAGCAACCGCATAATATGTTTTTTTGTTGGGTTCCATGTGACCAATCACTGTGCCGAATTTTTTTCGTCTACGACGAACTAAAATTTTCGGGGTTTTCGGGATTTTGGGGGGTCTGGCCATAGGCCGCAATGTTAACGCTGTTTTTCCAGGGGGCGCTGACGCGCCATTTTTTGGAATTTTTGAAATTTGGAGATGTGAAAGTTTTTTTTTTCACCTAATTGAATTTTGGGCAAAAATTCAGGACTTTTCGTCGGTGGGAAAGTGGATTTTGGGGGGGAGAAGAAAAATAATAATAATTAAAGCCGCAAGCGGCATTTAGAGGCCCTCGCGAGCAGCGTTGGCCGGTTGGCGCACGCCGTCGCACGCCACCGCAACAACCGGGGGGCGCTGCCGCGCCGTACGTGGTTAAAATGACGCTGCCACCCTCGGTTGAGTTTATAAAAGAGCAAAGGCAAGAAATGCGCCTTCGGCGCCAGATCACGCGATATTTCCCAAAATGGCCGACTTTGTGTGGGTTGCCTAGCAACCACGTAATGTACTTTTTTGTTCGGACAGTCACGTCGCACGTGTGTACCAATTTTGATTTGGCTACGCCAAACTTTATTTCGGGTCGTTGCCATGGCAACACGGTGGGAAAATGGGCGTGGCCATAATTTACTTTTTGATCGGGGTCACGTGACGGACGTCTGTGCCAAATTTCATTTGTCTACGACAAAGTTTACTTTTTTTCCCCATTCATTTTTATTTGTTGCTCTGCAGGGGGCGCTATCGCGCCCATTTTCAAAATTCCCATATCAAAACATCCGGGGCCGACGACTCGACCAACGATTCAAGTTACGGTAAAATCGGCCAAAGTATGTGCGAGTTATGACTCTTTGAAGGCGACGGCGAACGCCGAAAACGGACGCCAAATTCATGGCGTTGCCATGACAAAACTGGAAATCCTATTAGAAAGTTTTTAATAACTTTTAATGCCCCACATGTGTAGATGATCTGGAGCGACCGGGGAGTCGCTGCGTTCAACGCCCTAGGACGAGTTCGTTCAAATGCGAGGGCACGAAAAGGCGCCTTCGGCGCCAGGTCGCTCTTTTGGCCAAGATGGCCACCATACAGATGGTTGCCTAGCAACCGCGTAATATCTTTTTTTTTTTGGTTCCATGTGACCAATCACTGTGCCGAATTTTTTTCGTCTACGACGAACTAAAATTTTCGGGGTTTTCGGGATTTTGGGGGGTCTGGCCATAGGCCGCAATGTTAACGTCGTTTTTCCAGGGGGCGCTGACGCGCCATTTTTTGGAATTTTTGCATTTTGGAGATGTGAAAGTTTTTTTTTTCACCTAATTGAATTTTGGGCAAAAATTCAGGACTTTTCGTCGGTGGGAAAGTGGATTTTGGGGGGGAGAAGAAAAATAATAATAATTAAAGCCGCAAGCGGCATTTAGAGGCCCTCGCGAGCGGCGTTGGCCGGTTGGCGCACGCCGTCGCACGCCACCGCAATAACCGAGGGGCGCTGCCGCGCCGTACGTGGTTAAAATGACGCTGCCACCCTCGGTTGAGTTTATAAAAGAGCAAAGGCAAGAAACGGCGCCTTCGGCGCCAGATCACGCAATATTTCACAAAATGGCCGACCTCCTGTTTGTTGCCTAGCAACCACGTAATGTACTTTTTTGTTCGGACGGTCATGACGAAGGTGTGTACCAATTTTGGTTTGGCTACGCCAAACTTTATTTCGGGTCGTTGCCATGGCAACACGGTGGGAAAATGGGCGTGGCCATAATTTACTTTTTGATCGGGGTCACGTGACGGATGTCTGTACCAAATTTTGTTTGTCTACGACAAAGTTCACTTTTTTTCTCTATTGATTTTTATTTGGTGCTCTGCAGGGGGCGCTATCGCGCCCATTTTCAAAATTCCTATATCAAAACATCCGGGGCCGACGACTCGACCAACGATTCAAGTTACGCTAAAATCGGCCACAGTTTGTGCGAGTTATGACTCTTCGAAGGCGACGGCGAACGCCAAAAACGAACGCCAAATTCATGGCGTTGCCATGACAAAACCGGAAATCCTATTAGAAAGTTTTTAATAACTTTTAATGCCCCACATGTGTAGATGATCTGGAGCGACCGGGGAGTCGCTGCGTTCAACGCCCTAGGACGAGTTCGTTCAAATGCGAGGGCACGAAAAGGCGCCTTCGGCGCCAGGTCGCTCTTCTAGCCAATATGGCCGCCATACAGATGGTTGCCTAGCAACCGCGTAATATGTTTTTTTTCTCGGCTTCACGCGACCAATCACTGTGCCGAATTTTTTTCGTCTACGACGAACTAAAATTTTCGGCGTTTTCGGGATTTTGGGGGGTCTGGCCATAGGCCGCAATGTTAACGTCGTTTTTCCAGGGGGCGCTGACGCGCCATTTTTTTGAATTTTTAAAATTTGGAGATGTGAAAGTTTTTTTTTTCACCTAATTGAATTTTGGGCAAAAATTCAGGACTTTTCATCAGTGGGAAGTGGCCGAAACGGCCTCCGGGGGGGGGAGAAGAAAAATAATAATAATAAGAATAAGAAAAACCCTTACAATAACAATATAGCGCCGCCTGCGGCGGCCCATATTTATATCGTCGGAAAGGTCTCACGTCCAGTAACCCACCCGTGAGGTTCATTGTCAAATACGAGCGCGTTGCGCTCGTATTTTACCACTTCTTTGTCAATATTTCTTAATGCGTTTTTTTTCAGATTTTTTTGCGAGCAACAACAAATATGCCGCTTTCGCGGCAAACACCTATATCACTGGATAGGCCTTAATGCCCTGAGTCACTATAGTAGTGTTTTGGGCATTGGGAAGTGGCCATGGTCGATGACGAGCGCGTTGCGCTCGTCATCGACTACTTTCTTGTCAATGTTGCGCCTACACTTGATTTTTCACCTTTTTTCACACGAGCAGTTACAAATGTGCCGCTTTCGCGGCACACGCCTATTTCACCGGACAGGGCGTGGTGCCGGGAGTCCCCCTATTACTGTCTCATGCATGGGGAGCGCTCCGCGCTCTGTTTCTTGAGCGCTGCGCGCTCTTTTCGGGACGTGCGCTACGCGCACGTCTTTCTTCAGTGCGCTCCGCGCACTGCCGTACAATTACAATAGGCCCGAGCCCTGCCAGGCCGCTCGGGCCTAATAATAAGAAAAACCCTTACAATAACAATATGGCGCCGCCTTTGGCGGCGCATCTTCCTATTTTCGGAAAGGTCTCACGTCCAGTAACCCACCCGTGAGGTTCATTTTCAAATACGAGCGCGTTGCGCTCGTATTTTACCACTTCTTTGTCAATGTTTCTTAATGCGTTTTTTTTTTCATATTTTTGTGCGAGCAACAACAAATATGCCGCTTTCGCGGCAAACACCTATATCATTGGATAGGCCTTAATGCCCTGAGTCACTCTAGTACTGTTTTGGGCATTGGGAAGTGGCCATGGTCGATGACGAGCGCGTTGCGCTCGTCATCGACTACTTTCTTGTCAATGTTGCGCCTTGCCTGGATTTTTCACCTTTTTTCACACGAGCAGTTACAAATGTGCCGCTTTCGCGGCACATGCCTATTTCACCGGACAGGGCGTGGTGCCGGGAGTCCCCCCATTACTGTCTATTGCATGGGGAGCGCTCCGCACTCTGTTTCTTGAGCGCTGCGCGCTCTTTTCGGGACGTGCGCTATGCGCACGTCTTTCTTCAGTGCGCTCCGCGCACTGCCGTACAATTACAATAGGCCCGAGCCCTGCCAGGCCGCTCGGGCCTAATAATAAGAAAAACCCTTACAATAACAATATGGCGCCGCCTTCGGCGGCGCATCTTCCTATTTTCGGAAAGGTCTCACGTCCAGTAATCCACCCGTGAGGTTCATTTTCAAATACGAGCGCGTTGCGCTCGTTTTTTACCTCTTCTTTGTCAATGTTTCTTAATGCGTTTTTTTTTCATATTTTTTTGTGAGCAACTACAAATATGCCGCTTTCGCGGCAAACACCTATATCATTGGATAGGCCTTAATGCCCTGAGTCACTCTAGTAGTGTTTTGGGCATTGGGGAGTGGCCATGGTCGATGACGAGCGCGTTGCGCTCGTCATCGACTACTTTCTTGTCAATGTTGCGCCTTCACTGGATTTTTCACCTTTTTTCACACGAGCAGTTACAAATGTGCCGCTTTCGCGGCACACGCCTATTTCACCGGACAGGGCGTGGTGCCGGGAGTCCCCCCTATTACTGTCTTACATGGGGAGCGCTCCGCGCTCTGTTTCTTGAGCGCTGCGCGCTCTTTTCGGGACGTGCGCTACGCGCACGTCTTTCTTCAGTGCGCTCCGCGCACTGCCGTACAATTACAATAGGCCCGAGCCCTGCCAGGCCGCTCGGGCCTAACAAGAAAGTAAAAAAAAACATGACAAAAATACAACAAAAACTATGATGAAAATGTGCCGGAAAAGCAACAAAAAACACAACAAGAAAGTAAAAAAAAAACATGACAAAAATACAACAAAAACTATGATGAAAATGTGCCGGAAAAGCAACAAAAAACACAACAAGAAAGTAAAAAAAACATGACAAAAATACAACAAAAACTATGATGAAAATGTGCCGGAAAAGCAGCAAAAAACACAACAAGAAAGTAAAAAAAACATGACAAAAATACAACAAAAACTATGATGAAAATGTGCCGGAAAAGCAACAAAAAACACAACAAGAAAGTAAAAAAAAACATGACAAAAATACAACAAAAACTATGATGAAAATGTGCCGGAAGAGCAACAAAAAACACAACAAGAAAGTAAAAAAAACGTGACAAAAATACAACAAAAACTATGATGAAAATGTGCCGGAAAAGCAACAAAAAACACAAGAAAGTAAAAAAAAAACATGACAAAAATACAACAAAAACTATGATGAAAATGTGCCGGAAGAGCAACAAAAAACACAACAAGAAAGTAAAAAAAACATGACAAAAATACAACAAAAACTATGATGAAAATGTGCCGGAAGAGCAACAAAAAACACAACAAGAAAGTAAAAAAAACATGACAAAAATACAACAAAAACTATGATGAAAATGTGCCGGAAAAGCAACAAAAAACACAAGAAAGTAAAAAAAACATGACAAAAATACAACAAAAACTATGATGAAAATGTGCCGGAAGAGCAGCAAAAAACACAACAAGAAAGTAAAAAAAACATGACAAAAATACAACAAAAACTATGATGAAAATGTGCCGGAAAAGCAACAAAAAACACAACAAGAAAGTAAAAAAAAAACATGACAAAAATACAACAAAAACTATGATGAAAATGTGCCGGAAAAGCAACAAAAAAACACAACAAGAAAGTAAAAAAAACATGACAAAAATACAACAAAAACTATGATGAAAATGTGCCGGAAGAGCAACAAAAAACACAACAAGAAAGTAAAAAAAACATGACAAAAATACAACAAAAACTATGATGAAAATGTGCCGGAAAAGCAGCAAAAAACACAACAAGAAAGTAAAAAAAAAACATGACAAAAATACAACAAAAACTATGATGAAAATGTGCCGGAAAAGCAACAAAAAACACAACAAGAAAGTTAAAAAAACATGACAAAAATACAACAAAAACTATGATGAAAATGTGCCGGAAAAGCAACAAAAAACACAACAAGAAAGTTAAAAAAACATGACAAAAATACAACAAAAACTATGATGAAAATGTGCCGGAAAAGCGACAAAAAACACAACAAGAAAGTGAAAAAAAACATGACAAAAATACAACAAAAACTATGATGAAAATGTGCCGGAAAAGCAACAAAAAACACAACAAGAAAGTAAAAAAAAAACATGACAAAAATACAACAAAAACTATGATGAAAATGTGCCGGAAGAGCAACAAAAAACACAACAAGAAAGTAAAAAAAACATGACAAAAATACAACAAAAACTATGATGAAAATGTGCCGGAAGAGCAACAAAAAACACAAGAAAGTAAAAAAAAAACATGACAAAAATACAACAAAAACTATGATGAAAATGTGCCGGAAGAGCAACAAAAAACACAACAAGAAAGTGAAAAAAAACATGACAAAAATACAACAAAAACGATGATGAAAATGTGCCGGAAAAGCAACAAAAAACACAACAAGAAAGTAAAAAAAAAACATGACAAAAATACAACAAAAACGATGATGAAAATGTGCCGGAAAAGCAACAAAAAACACAACAAGAAAGTAAAAAAAAAACATGACAAAAATACAACAAAAACTATGATGAAAATGTGCCGGAAAAGCAACAAAAAACACAACAAGAAAGTAAAAAAAACATGACAAAAATACAACAAAAACTATGATGAAAATGTGCCGGAAGAGCAACAAAAAACACAACAAGAAAGTAAAAAAAAAACATGACAAAAATACAACAAAAACTATGATGAAAATGTGCCGGAAAAGCAACAAAAAACACAACAAGAAAGTAAAAAAAACATGACAAAAATACAACAAAAACTATGATGAAAATGTGCCGGAAGAGCAACAAAAAACACAACAAGAAAGTAAAAAAAACATGACAAAAATACAACAAAAACTATGACGAAAATGTGCCGGAAAAGCAACAAAAAACACAACAAGAAAGTAAAAAAAACATGACAAAAATACAACAAAAACTATGATGAAAATGTGCCGGAAAAGCAACAAAAAACACAACATGAAAGTAAAAAAAAACATGACAAAAATACAACAAAAACTATGATGAAAATGTGCCGGAAGAGCAACAAAAAACACAACAAGAAAGTAAAAAAAACATGACAAAAATACAACAAAAAAGTGACAAAAACGTGATGAAAACGAAACGAAAAGACAGAAAAAAAAAGTAATGAAAAAGCAACAAAAAAGCCACAAAAAGAGTGACAAAAATCCTCTAATAATAACTCTCTCTATTGTTTGCAGTTTGCTGACTTAACAATCGATGAGATTCTGAGAAAAGACGATCAGTTTAACCGCTTCCTGTCTCTGGTGGACGTGAGTACCGTTTTGGCTGGCTCTTACCTTCATAGTTATGTGGTTTTAAGTTCTGTGTCCTCTCTTTTCTCGAACGCTTGGCTGCAGAACTGCGGGGCCCCACTGCCCCTCAGAGGACCTGGGCCTTTGACCGTGTTTGTCCCGACCAATCAAGCAGTAGACGCTGCTCGAGACGGCAGCATCCTTCACATGCTCAACAACGTAAGAACCGCTCTTTGCTCTCCGCTGGTCAGTGTTTAAAGAGTAACTAAACACCACCCACAAACTAAAGTCAAAAACTGCTGAGAAAGGGGTGGTCTCGGAGGCTTTGGGGGAGGCGAGGGGGGTGAGTGTGTGGGCGGGGTCTGCTCTGTCGACAGTCTCAGACCACGCCCCTCGATCTGACAGGCCTGACGGACGGCTGTTACCGCTGTCACGACTGTGCGCAAGGTTTATTTTTTGTAGGATAGTTGGTGCACTCTCATTGCTTGTGATTGCTTGATGTAGCAACTATCCTACGAAAAAATAAAGATGGCCGCCGGTAGACGACTCGCTCGCTGTCAGTGACTGCGAACAGAGAGAGAGCATCGCACAGGAGCTTTTCTAAGGGATTTATTTCTCTGCACTTCAGCCGAAGTGTGAGCATCGCAGGGGCGCCATCTACTGGTTTGACTCATGAGCTCAGTATGAAACCTCCAGAATCTCCAAAACTATAAGTTAGCATCGCGGCTAAGGCTAAATAATACTACTCTCCCAAGTGAGCTGAATAAAACACCAGCAGAAATATTTATTACGTCGTTTGTTGTAAATGTACGTGTGTGTGGGCGGGGCCACAGAGGCGTGTGTGGGCGGGGCCACAGAGACGTGTGTGGGCGGGGCCACAGAGGCGTGTGTGGGCGGGGCCACAGAGGCGTGTGTGGGCGGGGACACAGAGGCGTGTGTGGGCGGGGACACATAGGCGTGTGTGGGCGGGGCCACAGAGGCGTGTGTGGGCGGGGCCACAGAGGCGTGTGTGTGGGCGGGGCCACAGAGGCGTGTGTGGGCGGGGCCACAGAGGCGTGTGTGGGCGGGGACACATAGGCGTGTGTGGGCGGGGCCACAGAGGCGTGTGTGGGCGGGGCCACAGAGGCGTGTGTGGGCGGGGCCACAGAGGCGTGTGTGTGGGCGGGGCCACAGAGGCGTGTGTGGGCGGGGCCACAGAGGCGTGTGTGGGCGGGGCCACAGAGGCACAGAGGCAGAACCACGGGCAGAACTGATGACGTTTTCTGGACGCCGTGGACACACTCTCCTCCAACCACAAAATATCAAATGCAGTTGCTGCGTGAAACCAGTAGAGGCGCTAACCCTGCAATTATAGAAACAAAAGTGAGATTTTGAACAAGTTTGCACCAAATGTCACAATATTGACTGGGACATGTATTCAACAACCATGTAGACCGTTTATCAGCAAAAAAAAAGGTGTTAAGTTACTCTTTAGAAGGATTTTGCAGATGTTTGGTAATAATCGCAAACACATCACCATTTTCTTAAACTTTGTTGGTTAGAAGAGCTGAAACAGAAATATACACAAGTTTCACTTCCTGATTTTCACGCAATCTCCCAGTAAGCCCCTCCTTCTGCTCCCCATTGCTGTACAGCTGTTTCAATGAAGAGAAAAATATATATACTGTATACTTTGTGATAAAGGGATTAAGTGAGTAAAGCCGTTCCTGGATACGCAGCCTCTCAGGAGGAGGTTTCGCCACGGTGCTAAAAATAGCCTCTGTGGAAGATTCAAAGATAGCTCAAAGATGCACAAGTGGGTGAAATACAGCTCCAGGTGTGTTTTTTATTTAAGGCGAGACACTGCAGGTGAATAGGGAAAAAAATGTATATTTACAGATATCAATTTGAAGCTGTTGCTGTCGATCACTGGCATAAATGTGAGGAAAGAAATACATGGCAAGTTTTCTGTCATTTTATCTTTTCATATCAGAACAAGGTGTTTTATGCCTAAAAATGCCCCAAATTTCCCATCTTTTCGGCGACGAAATCTGAATAATGGATTGAGCTACATTCAAATTTATTTCATTTTTTTGATGAATGAGTTGCCGAGACTTTCTCAGAGGGGATTTAGGATTTCTTGTTTAATTTTAAAATAAGCTGTTTTTTAGTGGAAAATTCATTCAAAACTCAATAAAAAAATTACAAAAAATGACGAAAAATGACAAAAATGTGACAAAAAATGACGAAAAATGACAAAAAATGGGACAAAAATGGGACAATTTTTTTTTACAAAAACATGACAAAAATTTGATAAAAAAAATGGAGTTTGGCTTTACCCCAGTCCAAAAGCTTCTGGAAAAAAGGTGTGAAAATAGCAACAAAACTGAGACGAAAACAATGGTGGAAATGTGACGAAAAAGTGAGAAAACATTGACAAAAAGTGACGAAAAATTGATGAAAAAGTGGCAAAAATGTGACACAAATTTGACAAAAAAATGACAAAAATGTGGCAAAATGTGACAAAAAAAATTACGAAAAAATGACAAAAATGTGACAAAAATATGATTTAAAAAAATTGACAAAAAAGGACAAAGAATGGATAAAAAATTGATGAAAAAATAAATAAATGAGGCTTAAGGGATTAAATAATAAAAAATCCCTCTGAAAAAATCTTCCAAATATTGTTCAGTCCAAGGCTGGAAAATGTGAAGTCTTTAGGTCCGACTGACGTGGACATAGTGTCGCCACAATGACAGAAAAATGTGTTTGGAGAAAAAGGCCCTTGAAATTGTGTTCTCCCATATAAGTCTATGGGGGAACATTGAATCAGCGCAATATTTAAACATGTTATTGTGAAGATTAGGCATATTTTCTGTTTCCGGGTGAAAGCTTGTATGTTCAGAGACCGATTTGGCCCAAAACCTGAAAACTGAAAAAAAGTGAGTTTTGCCTGTAGTGTCTCCCCTTAATGAGACAACAACATTCTAACAAGCTCTAAAAGGAATAAACAGAAGAGGGAACATGGGTGCAGTTTGGTCTATGCTACTGCTTCACAAAATTGTTTCTCAACGGGTGAGATTTTAGAAGTGGGCGTGTATTTTGAAGATTGCCAGGTGCTTCCTGTGATTTTTATTTTTTTACTATTTCAGTTTGTAGAGAAGCCTTATGATAGTGTCTCATTACTCAGGAGAAATGAACTGTTGTTTTAGGACTGGCCTAATCCTCTGTTCAGAGACAGGAGTTTGTTTTTTAGTTTGATAGCTCTATATGTAGATACATGATGAATACTGATGAATACTGTGCTACATACAGTATTATACCTTTTGCTCTCAACGGCAACTCTTTTTTGAACAGCTCTACAGACAAACTGTAATTGCGAGGAATCCTGAGCTCCTGTTTCTCCTGTGTCTCGTCTGTTGATTTCCGTGGATCCTCTTGTTGTTTCAGGCCAAGTACAAGCTGCAGGAGCTGCTCAGGCACCACATGGTGTCACAAGCCTCGGTGAGCGCCGCCGTCTATACCCCGCACTGCCTCTGTAATGAAGGGTGCAAACATGACTGGGATTATGGTTTAAAGAAGCTATAAAGTTGCAATTCCTCATGTCCTCTTGCTTGTCTTTATAAGGATGAATAGATACAGAATAATGAGGTTCTTTTCCCCTCTTTTTCCTGTGCAGATGACCTCAGATGAATTGGCCGTCCTCCCTCAAGTACAAACCTTGGCCAATCAGTTCATCCGTGTCTCTGTGACCGAAGATGTAAGTCTCAGCCTCTGACTGTGGTCAAAGATGTTTCCCACCACAAGGACCTAAGGAACTGGGATAGTTTATAGCAGTGGTTCTCAACCTTTGGGAGCCGCGACCCCCATTATAACAGTAAAAGGGGTTCGTGACCCCCCCGCCCAGGTCACACCGTGAGAAATCGGAACATTAGCCTACATAATTCTACAAAAAACAAATAGCCATAGACTGTGAAAAGCATGGACGTAGCATCGCTGTTGGCTGCAGGAAGCCTAGCAGCAAATGGGGGCAGGCTCCATAAGCGTCTCGCTATCCACCTTATTCCGGAGGCTCGCGTGGGCGTCGCCATGAATTGTTCCCGCCCCTTTTCTCCTATGTGTTAACATGGGGCTGGAGAAGTCCACATAAAATCAGTCACTACAGGAAAACAAAGCCGTTTTCAGGCCGACAGAGAAACGCTGCAGTGTCGACATGTCGGTGCAAATGAACATCGGACATTTTACACAAATCAATCGACTAAACATCAGATTTGAGCGGAGAATATTTTCCCTCGTTCTCTCGCCCTCCGTGAGTCGTTATTGCACAAAGGTTTGACATTCTTACCTCCATGTGTTTGTCTTAAAGGAACAGGCCACCGTTTTTACACACTGAGATATGTTCTTAGCTTAGACAAGTTCATTTGTACCTGTCTCCCCTTCAGTCACGTAAACACAGCGCAGACGGCGTTAGCATTTAGCCTCTCGTCATCTCTTCTATAGCTCCAAAACAGGTGAAGATTAGGGCTGCGATCATTTTGGTAATCGATTAATCTACTATTTATTTTTACGATTAATCGATTAGTCGCTTGGCTGTGAAAGGTGCATGGAATTTTTTTTTTTTTTTTTTTTATCACATAAGCTAAAGTGGCGCCGCTTGAGGACATGTTGATGGAGTAAACTTAAAGTAAACGTTTGTAGGAGGCTCTTTGTGCTAATTCTGCTTCTGATTGGACGAGACAAAGACAGATATTTATGAAATTTACACTGTACAAAACACTGCAGACCCTCACTTTAAAAACAAAGTAGGTTTTCATCCAAAATACATAATTGTCATGTCATTTTTGCTCTATTTAAGTCTGTGTTTACTAGAAAACGATTAATCCATTACTGAAATAGTTGATTTTAGTAATCGATTAGTTGCTTCAGCCCTGGTGAAGATAGAAGCTACCAAGCTCTTCCACGTTTTCCCTATTTAAACATGGTTACGTGAAGTGTTCCACTATAAAGTATAATTACACAAAACTAAACAATGTGGATTTTCTAAGCGGATAAAAAGGGGAACTATATTGTAAGGCGTAATAATACCTGGAGTAGTTCGACATCCGCGCTGTAATATCTTCACTTTTCTCTGAAAGGCGTCCAAAAGTGGTAATATTCAAAAACATGAGTGTGATGTTGGTCAATAGAAAGGACTTTCAGACATGAAAATAATACGTCAGGTTTGTGAATCCAGTCACTGTCAAATACTGATGAGGAAAAACATTTGACAATTTTCGTTTTGGAGATTTCTCACAAAAGCTGTATTTCTCCCATAGAGTTGTATTGGCCCCGCCCTCCACCTGACATTGTGACGTCATTATTTTTATTGCCTCGATAAAGGAGAGGTCTCTGTTTCACACCTGCCCCCTGCTGCCCTCACACCTGCCCCCTGCTGGCCTCACACCTGCCCCCTGCTGGCCGGCCCTCACACCTGCCCCCTGCTGGCCGGCCCTCACACCTGCCCCCTGCTGGCCTCACACCTGCCCCCTGCTGGCCGGCCCTCACACCTGCCCCCTGCTGGCCGGCCCTCACACCTGCCCCCTGCTGGCCGGCCCTCACACCTGCGCAAGCAAACTGAGCAGCGCGGCCTGATGACATCATCACACAGCGCCGTTTGTTTTTATGTCAGGCCAAAGCATGAGCCGTGGCACGAGAAATGTGAAGGGAAAATAATCCCAGCGCCGTGAAATAACACAAGTCTGCTTTGAGAGAAAAAAATAAAAATAAAATAAAATAAAAAAAAAATTTGAAAAAAATTTTTGAATTTTTTTTTTGAAAAAAATAAATAAATAAAAAATTGGAAAAAAAAATGAAAAAAAAATATATAAAAAAATAGAAAGAGAAAATTGAATAAAAAAAATTGAATTAAAAAATAGAAAAAAAAGGAAAATAAATATGTTTTTTTCCCCCGATTATGCTAATGTTGTAGTCGTTTAGTGTACTAATCGAAATTGTAATGGAATTTAGATTAATTGCACATTCCTTTGGGCTTTACAATTGAAATCAAAAGCATGAAATGTATTTATCATATTATTAATTCATTAGCCATGTCCTTGAGAGGTGATTTATGCTTCAGCTTCAACAATGAAAATGTGTGTAAACTGTGCGCTCGCAGGGCCAGCTGGTGCTCGGGGAGAAGGGCATCCATCTTGTCAGCACCAACTACATGGCTGCTAATGGGATCATCCATGTGATTGACGGGCTGCTGGTCCCGCCCTCCATCGTCCCCATCATGCCTCATCGCTGCGACATCGTGGAGAACAAGATCACGATGGTGGGTGTCTCTGCACAAGCGTTTAAGAAACCATTCAGTCACACCCACACACGGGATCTCTGGGAGAAGAAGGTCCAAATGAATATCCGGATTTACTCTGGTCGCTATTGGACTGTCTGAGTCATGTGAGAAAAATGCCACCCGCCGCCATATGGGATGATGTTTCTAATGTAAATAATGTCAAACCGAACCTGAATTTAAAGGGACTATACGGAGTTTAAAAATTGTAAAATGATCTAGTTTCCTCCCCCTAAATGTTCCAGCCATGTCCTAATCATGTGTAGAATGAGCTCAGACCTGTTCACCACAACTTACTCTAAAATCCTGCACTGTCACTCAAAAAGGTGTTACTTCAGGTCCGAATTGTCATGCACGAGCTTAAAGGGATATTTCAGGGATATTTTGTCATTTTTTTGTCATTTTTTGTAATTTTTTGTTCTTTTTTTGTCTTTTTTTGTTCTTTTTTTGTCTTTTCTTGTTCTTTTTTGTCTTTTTTTAGTCACATTTTTTGTCATTTTTTGTTCTTTTTTTTGTCATTTTTTGTTCTTTTTTGTCATTTTTTCATCTTTTTTGTTCTTTTTTGTCATTTTTTTTGTTCTTTTTTGTTCTTTTTTGTCATTTTTTGGTCTTTTTTTGTCTTTTTTTGGTCACATTTTTTGTCATTTTTTGTTCTTTTTTTGTCATTTTTTGTCATTTTTTCGTCAATGTTCATCCTTGTTTTCGTCTCAGTTTTGTTGCTATTTTCACACCTTTTTTTCCAGAAGCTTTTGGACTGGGGGTAAAGCTGGAGAAAATGTGCTCGGTTCAGGTGGGAGTTAAGAGGTTAATATTGCCTGCAGTTCACAAACTATCCACCAGGGGGTGCTGCAGCGCCCTCAGCACCCTGGGTTCCCACGGCCTTGCTGGGAACCCAGCCCCTGTCCTGTGTTACCATGGAGATCAGCTGCGACACATCAGTTTCAATAAACCGATTATCTAATCTGCTGAAATAAAGTGTGATCTCGTAAAGCAGAAACAAGGGCTGCTCGATCATTTAAAAAATAATAATCACGATTATTTTAGTCATAATTGAAATCACAATTATTCAAACGATTATTTATTGCCTTTAAAAAAAAGTCTTTATTTTATTTTTATATTTATTAATAAAAATAAAAAAAACATGGTGAATATTTTCTGTTTTCTGAACAGTCATAAAAGTACAAATGATTTCAAGTTTGCCTCGGTTAAGGAGAGGTCCCTGTTTCACACCTGCCCCCTGCTGGTCAGCCCTCACACCTGCGCAAGCAAACTGAGCAGCGCGGCCTGATGACATCATCACACAGCGCCGTTTGTTTTTACGTCAGGCCAAAGCATGAGCCGTGGCAGGAGAAAAGAGAAGGGAAAATAATCCCAGCGCCGTGAAATAAATGTAAGTCTGCTCTGAATACTGATGTCTTTGTGTTTCCAGGGTCCGTGCACTCGCTGCAGTTACCTGTTCGAGACCAACTGTCCCGTCGGAACTGTAGAAATGGTACGTTCCCGTAATAGACAGTACTTTCCATTATATGTGAAAGACTATTCAATGAAACGGCTCTGTTTCAGGAGAACCACATGACCGGATGCGACTACATGGTGTCTGACTCACAGCCCGTCGTGAGCAAAGGCTGTGCCAAATACTGCAACACCACCAAAACGGTAACACGGGGTTAGAATATTCTGAGGATTTTGGAGCTTTGTGGAAATAGAAAGGTTAGAAAATAATGAAAGGGTTGTTTGTTGAGGCCGCGTTGCCCAACCAAAGCGATTCTACTTAAAGAGGGGGTGTTCTGCTTTTGTCAGTCCCATAGCACCATCTATATCACACTACAATGATGACAAACCTTCTGTTGGTCTGTAAATGCAGTAAATTAGAATAACTGCCTTGTATAAAATGTCTCTCTCAAAATGGCTGTAGTGAATGTCTTGAAATAGGCCTCTGTCTCTTTAATCCCTTAAGACCCACCTGAACCGAGCACATTTTCTCCAGATTGGCTTTACCCCAATCCAAAAGCTTCTGGAAAAAAGGTGAGAAAAGAGCAACAAAACTGAGACGAAAACAATGATGGGAAAAATTTATGAAAAAGTGGCAAAAATGTGACAAAAATGTCACAAGAAATTGACAAAAAATTGAAGAAAAAGTGACAAAAATGTGACAAAAATGTGACAAAAAATGACAAAAAAGTTACAAAAATGAGTTGAATACCCAACAAAAAAAATGATGGAAAAAAAATCTGTTGACGTGAGTAAAAAGATCCTTTTGGTTCAGGCGACAATAAAATACCACAAGAAATTGACAAAAAATTGACAAAAATTGGATAAAAAATTGACCAAAAACTGACAAAAAAGTTACAAAAATATGACAAAATTTGGATAAAAAATTGTCAAAAAAAGAAAAAATTACAAAAATGTGATGAAAAAGTGACGAAAAATGTCACAACATGTGACAAAAATTTACAAAAAATTAAAAAAAATGTGATAAAAATTTGACAAAAAAATTGAAGAAAAAATCCAGCAAAATAAAGACAAAAATCCAGCAAAAAATGACAAAAATCCAGCAAAAAAGTGACGAAAGAACAGCAAAAAAAGTAATAAAAAAGTGACACAAACAAATAAAAAGTGACGACAATGGCAAAGAGGAGAGAATGCATTTGGTTTTGGCGTTTAATAAGTGTTTTCCACAAGTAATAATTTGACTGAGAAACATTTACGTTTATTATTTGATCAGCATCTATACTTTTACTGAAGTAATGAAACCAAGTCTGACCCCCCCTCTGGCTCTGGCTCTGACACATTCTCTGCGCAGGTGCCAGACTGCTGTAAAGGCTTTTATGGTCCGGACTGTAAGCCCTGCATCGGAGGCTTTGAACATCCCTGTTTCGACAAAGGAACGGTGAGAGTCCAACCATTCGGCGTTTCTTCTGGTGCTCGTTGACTGACTTATGGAGCATTTGGAAATGTCTCTCCCGCAGTGCTCCGATGGCATGAAAGGCGACGGCTCGTGCTCTTGTCTCCCGGGCTTCGAGGGCAGGGCTTGTCACATCTGTTCCGACCGCAACAAACACGGAGAAAACTGCGACGAAGGCAAGAATTCCCTCACTTCTTGGCCTTATTTAACATCTACAATCATACAAACAATGATTTCACTGAACACTGGCCCTCGAGAGTAGACAACAGTGTGATATGAGCACAAAGTTTTCACACTGAGGGCTAAGAACTGTAAGTCTTGTCTTCTCAGATGCTCGCTAAATATAGACGCTAGGGTGCTTCCTCGTACTATGTAAAAACAAATATTTTTAAATCTGCTTTCCTGCAACCCTGCATTCGATGATGGGTCATATAAAGATTCAGTAGCCAAAATATTAGCTAGTTTAAAGAATATTTAGAACTTGCTCAATGCGACAAAAATCCAGCAAAAAAATGACAAAAATCCAGCAAAAAATGACAAAAATCCAGCAAAAAAAATGACAAAAATCCAGCAAAAAAATTACAAAAATCCAGCAAAAAAATGACAAAAATCCAGCAAAAAATGACAAAAATCCAGCAAAAAAAAGACAAAAATTCAGCAAAAAAAGTGACAAAAATCCAGCAAAAAAGTGACAAAAATCCAGCAAAAAATGACAAAAATCCAGCAAAAAAAAGACAAAAATCCAGCAAAAAAAATGACAAAAATCCAGCAAAAAAATGACAAAAATCCAGTAAAAAAATGACAAAAATCCAGCAAAAAAATGACAAAAATCCAGTAAAAAAATTACAAAAATCCAGTAAAAAAATTACTAAAATCCAGTAAAAAAATGACAAAAATCCAGCAAAAAAATGACAAAAATCCAGCAAAAAAATGACAAAAATCCAGTAAAAAAAAATGACAAAAATCCAGTAAAAAGTGACAAAAAAACCAGCAAAAAAATGACAAAAAAACAGTAAAAAAATGACAAAAATCCAGTAAAAAAATGTCAAAAATCCAGCAAAAAATGACAAAAATCCAGTAAAAAAATGACAAAAATCCAGTTAAAAAATGACAAAAATCCAGTAAAAAAGTGACAAAAATCCAGTAAAAAATGACAAAAATCCAGCAAAAAAATCCCAGGGCAAACTGGTTCTATAGGTGACGGGTCAGACAAAGAGCGGGTCAGAAGCCCCTTATGAGAGACCAAAAAGTGTCAGGTGGAGTTTTCTCTCAAATTTAAATAGTTTCCAAAAAAATTGTACAAAGTCAAATCTTTGCCAAGTATATCTTAGACAGCCTTTCTCCTCTGAACAACAGCAATAAACCCAGAGGACCACGGAAAACCAATATCTGATTCTTTTTTCTAGTTTTGACTCTGATAACTTATACCAGTGTTGGATCTGTGCATCCCTATATTTTTTTGATTTGGTGTTTTTTGCACCACTTGACATTAAATTGGCTTTCATGTGGACTCTTGCATTAGCGTTAGCATTTGTTAGCATGGGTAAACATTTTCTTTTAAAACAAATGAAGACTTTTAAACTAAAATAATATTTTCCAATATTTACATCGGTTTTACCACCAACGTTTCAGACCATATATAGTTGAGCTTGTTTTGATTTAATTGAAAGTAATAAAAATGTCTGAATCTTGGATTGGCGCCGTGTGACTTTTGAGAGGTAAAAACTTCAATAGAGTTGAGCAAGTCCTAAATATCAATATTTTCAGCTAAAACTTTTTTACAGCTTCTCTATCACAAGCATCATGTAATGGAGGGTTGGAGAACACTGCCCTGAAACGTTCATTTTTTAGAAGCACCCTAATAGATGCCGTTCAGCAAATAGGAGAAGATCCCGTCTGTCTTTCACTTGTAGTGGTTGAACGGATAAACGGATATATTTCTGATTTTTGAGTTCTTTGCAGAGTGTAAATGCGTCCACGGGGTGTGTGATAACCGCCCTGGCAGTGGAGGGCGCTGTCGTGCCGGCTCGTGTTTGGAGGGATTTTCTGGAGATTTCTGTGACAAAAAACATATGCTGTGTAACTCTGACGGGCTGATGGAGCACTGCCACATCCACGCGTTCTGCGGATACCAGGCCTTCGAGAAGCAATCCAACCCTCTGATCAATCCAAGGTGAGGAAAGTGCCCGAGGACCAGGCTTCGAGAAACAATCCAACCCTCTGATCAATCCAAGGTAAGGAAAGTGCCCGAGGACCAGGCCTTCGAGAAACAATCCAACCCTCTGATAAATCCAAGGTAAGGAACGTGCCCGAGGACCAGGCCTTCGAGAAACTATCCAACCCTCTGATCAATCCAAAGTGAGGAACGTGCCCGAGGACCAGGCCTTCGAGAAGCAATCCAACCCTCTGATCAATCCAAGGTAAGGAACGTGCCCAAGGACCAGGCCTTAGAGAAACTATCCAACCCTCTGATCAATCCAAGGTGAGGAAAGTGCCCGAGGACCAGTCCTTCGAGAAACAATCAAACCTTCTGATCAATCCAAGGTAAGGAACGTGCCCGAGGACCAGTCCTTCGAGAAACAATCAAACCTTCTGATCAATCCAAGGTAAGGAACGTGCCCGAGGACCAGGCCTTCGAGAAACAATCCAACCCTCTGATCAATCCAAGGTAAGGGACGTGCCCGAGGACCAGGCCTTCGAGAAACAATCCAACCCTCTGATCAATCCAAGGTGAGGAACGTGCCTGAGGACCAGGCCTTCGAGAAACAATCCAACCCTCTGATCAATCCAAGGTAAGGAACGTGCCCGAGGACCAGGCCTTCGAGAAACAATCAAACCCTCTGATCAATCCAAGGTGAGGAACGTGCCCGAGGACCAGGCCTTCGAGAAACAATCAAACCCTCTGATCAATCCAAGGTGAGGAACGTGCCCGAGGACCAGGCCTTCGAGAAACAATCCAACCCTCTGATCAATCCAAGGTAAGGAACGTGCCCGAGGACCAGGCCTTCGAGAAGCAATCCAACCCTCTGATCAATCCAAGGTAAGGAACGTGCCCGAGGACCAGGCCTTCGAGAAACAATCCAACCCTCTGCTCAATCCAAGGTAAGGGACGTGCCCGAGGACCAGGGCTTCGAGAAACAATCCAACCCTCTGATCAATCCAAGGTGAGGAACGTGCCCGAGGACCAGGCTTCGAGAAACTATCCAACCCTCTGATCAATCCAAGGTGAGGAACGTGCCCGAGGACCAGGCCTTCGAGAAACTATCCAACCCTCTGATCAATCCAAGGTAAGGAACGTGCCCGAGGACCAGGCCTTCGAGAAACTATCCAACCCTCTGATCAATCCAAGGTGAGGAACGTGCCCGAGGACCAGTCCTTCGAGAAACTATCCAACCCTCTGATCAATCCAAGGTGAGGAACGTGCCTGAGGACCAGGCCTTCGAGAAGCAATCCAACCCTCTGATCAATCCAAGGTAAGGGACGTGCCCGAGGACCAGGCCTTCGAGAAACAATCCAACCCTCTGATCAATCCAAGGTGAGGAACGTGCCCGAGGACCAGGCCTTCGAGAAACAATCCAACCCTCTGATCAATCCAAGGTAAGAGACGTGCCCGAGGACCAGGCCTTCGAGAAACAATCCAACCCTCGGATCAATCCAAGGTGAGGGAAGTGCCCGAGGACCAGGCCTTCGAGAAACTATCCAACCCTCTGATCAATCCAAGGTGAGGAACGTGCCCGAGGACCAGGCCTTCGAGAAACAATCCAACCCTCTGATCAATCCAAGGTGAGGAACGTGCCCGTGGAAAAGTGAGCGCTCACTCTGCATTAGCCATGTTTGGAACAGTTTTGGTACATTGTCAGTGACAGAGTGAGCGCTCTCACTCTGTAACAGATCTGTGACGTGTGAGGAGCTTTCACTGTGGAACAGCTCAGTGAGTTTAGAAAAGTGTAGCTGAAAGAAAGCAGTGCCTGATGTGGATCTGTCTCTGCAGCTCAGGAGGTAATGATGTCCTTTCTCTCTTTTTATCTAGTGCTTTTTATTCTGTTGAAAAAATCAAGTTCCAGGTGACGCTGCTGCTCCTGTTTTCTTTCTGTTGTGCCGGTTTGGGACTTTGTCCAGAACCGTACTTTTTATACACATTATTTTAATTCAATTAAAATAGCGTAGGAAAAAAGTAGGAAGGCACCAGTACCGAAAAGCAGTATATCTTTAAAGTAGTATTGAAAAAAAATAACAACTGTAACCAGCCCTACTACGGACAGAACAACAGACCTGAGGAAGGATGGAGCCAATGAACAATATAGCACTAGAGCGCTGCAACCCGCCCAAGGTCGGACTCGGACACATCAGAGCGATAAGAGGGACCGCTAAGCAGCAGCGGGGGGGGGGGGGGGGGGGGTGTTGCTCCTCACTCCTCTCCTGCTTTACTACGCACATGTTTTGGCTCAAACGCTCTGAGATCAAGGGGAGACTTTACGCACAGGCATCCTGCATGAACTCTCTGTTCACTCGTCTGGCAAAATGTAGAACAATCATCAGCTAAGATGTGTTCAGAACAGAAAGTTTACAGCGTGCAGCGTCGGGCTCGGCTGGACTCAGACACAAATATCTAAATGCCTAACGGGCTCGGTTCGGATTGGAGCACTGCTCTGTGGGACGAGGGCCGGGCTCGGACATTAAAAACCTCCCGATCCGCACTCTGATACGTATACGTGAGTCAATCTGACAATGTAACTTGCAACTCTTAATTACGATGGAATTCGCTGTTTTTTTTTCTTGCTGTGAAATATGATTGAATCAGTTTGAACTTGTTTTCTGCAGCTGTATCTGTGAAGACGGATATGAGGGAGATGGGCACTCCTGTTCTCCCATCAACCCCTGCCTCCAGGACAACAGAGGAGACTGCGACGCCAACGTGAGGAGCTTTAGTGATATATTCAGGGATAACAGCACGGCCGCAGCCAGAAATGTTTAAAGGGTCATTATGCGAGGAAAAAAAGGTTGATATTTGTGCGTGTTTTTCCTTGTAGTGGCCCAGTGGCGGTTGAGTGGTCAGCATGGTGCCTTCACTTTCCATCACAGTGGCCTCTACAACGCTCCAGGATCCAGGTGAGATGGTCCGTCAGCAGCGAAAACCTACAAAACAATTGATCCTGGAGCATTGTAGAGACCACTGTGATCTAAAGTAAAGGCGCCATGCTGACCACTCATACAGCCGCTGGGTAAACAAGGTCTAATACATACACAACTTTTCTGTTTGCTTAAAAAGTTGCGTAATGCGCCTTTAATGGTTTAGGGGTCGCTCATTGTAATTAAACACACTCTCGAAACTACACCAATGATATTTGTAGAATTAAAATAATTGAGTTGAGGTGAAACTAACCAAACACAACCAGAACTATGGAGGACCAAAACTGCCAAAATAATAAACAAATAAACATGTTTGCAAATGATTATTAACCTCTTAACTCCCGCCTGAACCGAGAGGATCTTTTTCTTCACGTCAGATTTTTTTTCCATCATTTTTTTGTTGGGTATTCAGCTCATTTATGTAACTTTTATGTCACTTTTTCGTACATTTTTTTTATCACATTTTTGTCATTTTTTGTCACATTTTGTCACATTTTTGTCACATTTCTGTCATTTTTTCGTACATTTTTAATGAATTTTTTGTCATGTTTTGTCACATTTTGTCATTTTTTCAGTCAAATTTTTGTCATTTTTTTGTCACATTTTTAAGGATTTTTTTGTAATTTTTTGCCACATTTTGTCACATTTTTGTCATTTTTTCGACAATTTTCGTCACTTTTTTGTCACATTTCCATCATTGTTTTCGTCTCAGTTTTGTTGCTTTTTTTCCAGAAGCTTTTGCACTGGGGTAAAGCCAAACTGGAGGAAATGTGCTCTGTTCAGGCGGGAGTTAAGAGGTTCTTAAAGAGACAGGGGCCTATTTCAAGACATTCACTACAGCCATTTTGAGAGAGACATTTTATACAAGGCAGTTATTCTAATTTACTGCATTTACAGACCGACAGAAGGTTTGGTCATCATTGTAGTGAGATATAGACTGGTGCTGTGTGACTGAAAAAAGAGATGGAGAGGGAGACAGTGAAGGGGAAGCCAGTGTTTTTCTGCATCATCTCGCTTCACTAACAGTGTCTAAAGCCGCTCTCCTCTTCGTTTAGGCGGGCTGCGTGTACAGCGGTCCCGGTAACGCCTCGTGTGTCTGTGCGGAAGGGTGGAGCGGCGATGGGAAAGTCTGTGCGGAAATCAACCTGTGTGAGAGCGAAACCAGAGGAGGCTGCAGCCCCAACGCCACCTGCTCCCACATCGGGCCCGGCCAGGTCAGGGCTGCACGTCGCCGCACAAACAACACAATCAGAGAGTGAGGCTTCTGCTGTTCCAGATGATTCATCGCTGGGTCTGTTCTTGCCCACAGGCCGAGTGCGTTTGTAAAAAAGGATACTCGGGAAACGGAAAAGCGTGTGACCTCATTAACCCCTGCAGTGAGAACAACGGAGGCTGTCACGAGACGGTAACGAGAAATACATCGTCCATATCTATTTATATTTGTTAAAGATTACACAATATATAAGAAACGATAGTGTTTATTTATGATCACGCTATTACTAATTGATCTGTGAGATATTTAAACTGTCAACATAATGAATAACGTGCGGTATAGCCTTTTAAATAACGTCGACCTCTGACTTTGTAGCCATGGTTACGGCTGGTGCATCAGCCAAGGTCAAGTTTATTTCTACAGCTTATTTACACATAAGCATTACTGCATTACTGCCCGTATAATAAAGCGTCCCGGGTTCAATTCCTGGACCGTGCAGGCTTTTCTGTGCATGTTTCTCTCCCCGTGTCTGGATGGGTTTCCTCCGGATGCTCTGGTTCCCCCAAAAACATGCACAATAGGCTAATCCTCTATGTATGTCTATATCTATCTATGTCTATCTATATTTATTTCTATCTATATCTATTTCTATCTATTTCTATCTATATTTATTATACAGCTCTTCACAACGTAAGTAGAAGCTCCGTTGATTTGAATGGGATTTCCCAACGTTCTCCCGGTCATTATGTAAGGGATAATGTATAGAACGCTGGTCATTATCGGGAAAATAAGCACCGACAGGGCGAACCGCTTATTATACGGCCATTTGCAAACTGAACACACACAACATAAACTTGGTACACTTTTATGAAGGTCGAAAGGTTTATTTAATGACTTCCGCGACAAATAGTTCCCAAAAGTTTGCGCGTTGCTCGGCAACGTTTGGCTAGGCTAGAAGCAGCAAGGCTAGCAGCTAGCCTAGCTACTTAGCTGAAGGTGCAGTTGGAGGAATGGTGGTGAATCTCTGGGTAGGTTGAAAGTCAGACTCACGCTAACTTCACGAGCGATTCCCCGACTTCTCTCTCAGTGACGGGACAGATAGTGTCGCTGCTACGTACGTGCGGAGTGATATGAAAGCACCAACTCCGTTGCCATTGGCAGCGTCATTATTTTTCTCAGACGTCCTTTATCAGAAAATAATGACCGGTAGAACGTTGGGAAATCCCATTCAAATCAACGGAGCTTCTGCTTACGCTGTGAAGAGCCGTATAATAATTTCTGATAAAGGATGTCTGAGAAAAATAATGACGCTGCCTTACCCAGAGATTCACCACCATTCCTCCAACTGCGCCTTCAGCTAAGTAGCTAGGCTAGCTGCTAGCCTTGCTGCTTCTAGCCTAGCCAAACGCTGCAGCGCAACGCGCAAACTTTTGGGAACTATTTGTCGCGGATGTCATTAAATAAACCTTTCGACCAATAAAAGTGTACGAAGTTTATGTTGTGTGTGTTCAGTTGGCAAAGGCCGTATAATAAGCGGGAAAATGTATAGAACGCTGGTCATTATCGGGAAAATAAGCACCTTCGGGGCGAAACAAGACGCGTCGGGGTCCAGTTCGCCCTGTCGGTGCTTATTTTCCCGATAATGACCAGCGTTCTATACATTATCCCTCACATATATCTATCTATATATATTTCTATCTATATCTTTTTCTATCTATATCCATATTGATCTATAGATAAACTGTGTGATGTCTTTCTCTCAAATGCGCTGCAGGCAGGGACGTGCACAGATAGAGCCCAGGTGGTGCCCAAGCACCTGCCCCTTTGCCCTGTGCCCTTTAAGTGCCCTTCTCCAGACCTGTTTTTTTCTCTCCCCAATATTAAGTGTTATTTCATTATTGTTCTTAGATATTTGCCCCACTAAGCCAACATGTGTTAAAAATACAGTTTTAGTGCGCAACAACTTCAAATCGCGCTTCTTTCCTCCTCTGCCTCTCGAGCCGCTGCGGCGCTGACGCTTCTGATCCCAGAAGGGCAGCTGTGCCGTCCCCGTGTTTCCCCGTAAGATGGTACAGCCCATCTAAGACCCGGGAGTAAAGTAAACAAAGTATATTCGATAACTTTATGAACGAGCCAGCGCGACATGACGGGATTATTATGGGGAAAGGAAACGAAAGGGCCGACGGGGCGAGGACGTCAGCGCCGCCGCTCGTGTCGAGATCAGGACAAAGTCAGCGGGAACAAGTCAGTCACTTTAGCAGTTCTGTTTGTCGCGCTATTAAATGATCTTAAAATGAGCTGTATTATTCAGACTAAGTCAGGGCTGAGCGTAGACCAGGGCCAGAGCAGAGTGAGCTGAGGTAAGGGAGAGGAGGAGAGAGAAGCGTGAGGGTTCTGGACACTGTGCATCTGTGGGAGGATTATTGTTATTTAAGATATTTTTGACATCAACAAAGGAGTGATATTGACAAACCAGATGTGTTTTAAGTGTAGGCTATAGTACCTTTCCATTTGGCCTATTTTATTTGTATTTGTGCTAATCTTAAGTGCAGAGCCTTGTGATTGTCCTACATTGTCCTCTAAAGTTAATCCAGTTTATTAATAGGTCCACATAATTGGACATTTTATATTGCTGTGTTAATCAGTGGTCTGTTAGTGTCACTAGTTACAGAAAAATCTTTTTTTTTTGCGGGGGTGCCCTTATGTCTTGGCTGAGCACCTGCCCCTCAAAATGTCTGTGCACGCCACTGGCTGCAGGTGACTTAGTGATCTGCTCTAAACACATGTACACTTTGTTTCCCGCTCTTAACCACCCCCCGCTGCCTCTGCGTCTCCACATGACTCCTCCCATGATGCTTTGCTGTCGTTTAACCCCAGGCGACGTGTAAAAAGCTGGAGGACGGGAGCCACACCTGTACCTGCCCGGACGGTCACCACGGCAACGGCACCGTGTGCTACGGCACCGTCCTCGAGGTAAGCGAGGAAATAACTGACGGTCACGCTCTTTCGGCGACGCCATTTTGGAACCTCTGTCCCGCCCGTGTGTGCAGGAGCTGGAGATGATGATGTGGAGAACGACGGATCTGTACAGATTCATCAGGGTAATCTCGCACACGCCCACAGCGTTTAAACATTTCACTCTCCGTGTCGCGTTTCTGACGTGATGCTTCGTCTGCAGAGGATCAGGGCCATCCCGAAGGAGCTGGACGGGAACGTAACGGTGTTGGCGCCCTCTAGGGAAGCTTTTCTGAACTTCAGCTCGGAGCACTACAACTTCTGGGTCTCTCGCCACCACGTCAAGTACTTTGTCAGGTCAGTCTTTTCCTTAACCTCTTCAATCTCAAAGCCTCTTGAAAAAAGTGTAGCAACCGAAAATGTGATGAAAAAGTGACGAAAAAATGACAAAAAAATGATGAAAAAAATTACGATAAAGTGATGAAAAAATTACAAAAAAGTGATGAAAAAATTATGAAAAAGTGATGAAAAAATTACAAAAAAGTGATGAAAAAGGGATGGAAAAAATGTCAAAAAAGTGATGAAAAATTATGAAAAAGTGATGAAAAAATTACAAAAAAGTGATGAAGAAATTACAAAAATCTGATGAAAAACTTACAAAAATGTGATTAAAAAATGAAAAAAACAAAAAACAAACAAGTGCTGAAAAAAAGAAAAAAATCTGATGAAAAAATTACAAAAATGTGATTAAAAAATGAAAAAAACAAAAAACAAACAAGTGCTGAAAAAAAGAAAAAAATCTGATGAAAAAATTACAGAAAGTGATGAAAAAATTATGAAAAAGTGATGAAAAAATAACAAAAAAGTGATTTAATAATTACAAAAATCTGATGAAAAAATTGACAAAAAAGTCATGAAAAAATTACAAATATTTGATGAAAACATTTCAAAAATGTAATGAAAAAATGACAAAAATGGAATGAAAAAATGAAAAAAATGTAATGAAAAAAATACAAAAATCAGATGAAAAAAACACAAAAATGTGATTAATAAAATGTCAGAAATGAGATGTAAAAATGAAAAACATTAATGAAAAAATGGCATAAATGTAATGAAAAAAAGACGAAAATCTGATGAAAAAATTACGGAAAAGTGATGGAAAAAATGACAAAAAAGTGATGAAATAATTACAAAAATCTGATGAAAAAAACACAAAAATGTGATTAAAAATGTCAGAAATGAGATGTAAAAATGAAAAACATGAATGAAACATTTTACAAAAATCTGATGAAAAAATTATGAATAAGTGATGAAAAAATTCAAAAATGTAATGAAAAAATGGCATAAATGTAATGAAAAAAGACAAAAATCTGATGAAAAAAAAAACAGAAAAGTGATGGAAAAATTATGGAAAAAGTGCTGAAAAAATTACAAAAAAGTGATGAAATAACTAAAAAAATCTGATGAAAAATCACGAAAATGTGATGAAAAAATGACAAATATGTAATGAAAAAAAAGACAAAAATCTGATGAAAAAATGACAAAAAAGTGATGGAAAAAATGACAAAAAAGTAATGAAGAAATTACAAAAATCTGATGAAAAAATGACAAATATTTGATGAAAACATTTCAAAAATTTAATGAAAAAATGACAAAAATTTAATGAAAAAATGACAAAAATGTAATGAAAAAAAGACAAAAATCTGATGAAAAAATTACGGAAAAGTGATGAAATAATTACAAAAATCTGATGAAAAAACACAAAAATGTGATTAAAAATGTCAGAAATGAGCAAAAGGAAAAAGGAAAAACATGAATGAAACATTTTACAAAAATCTGATGAAAAAATTATGAACAAGTGATGAAAAAATGACAAATAAGTGATGAAAAAATTCAAAAATGTAATGAAAAAATAGCATGAATGTAATGAAAAAAGACAAAAATCTGATGAAAAAAAACAGAAAAGTGATGGAAAAATTATGGAAAAAGTGCTGAAAAAATTACAAAAAAGTGCTGAAAAAATTACAAAAAAGTGCTGAAAAAATTACAAAAAAGTGATGAAATAACTACAAAAATCTGATGAAAAAATCACGAAAATGTGATAAAGAAATGTCAGAAATGAGATGTAAAAATGAAAAACATGAATGAAATTTTTTTACTAAAATCTGATGGAAAAAATTGCGAACAAGTCATGAAAAAATGACAAATAAGTGAAATTTCAAAAATGCAATGAAAAAAAAATCTGATGAAAAAATTACAGAAAAGTGCTGGAAAAAATTCTGAAAAAGTGACGACAAAATTGCAAAAAAGTGATGAAAAAATTACAAAAATGTGATTAAAAAATGTCAGAAATGAGATGTAAAAATGAAAAAAAGAATTAATGAAAAAAAAAATCTAAAGTCTAGCAACCGAAAAAGTGACGAAAAAAATGACAAATGTGTAATGAAAAAATGTCAGAAATGAGATGTAAAAATGAAAAAAAAAAATGAATGAAAAAAGAAATTACAAAAATCTGATGAAAGTGATTGATGAAAAAAAAGACAAAAATCTGATGAAAAAATTACAAAAATGGGATTAAAAAATATCAGAAATTAGATGAAAACAAAAACAAAAAAATGAATTAAAAAATGCAGCAACAATGCAAGGAAAAAAATCCTTAAACATTTCTTTTATCTTTCAAATGTGGCGCTACACTGGCCGATAGGCTGTAAGCTCCAGTCGAGAAACCTTTAGGTTTGGGTAAAGCCGAAATGGAGAAAATACGCTTGGTTCAGGTGGGGGGAAAGAGGTTAATTTCAGCTTAAATTACTTAAACTTTCATCTTTTCTGTACGGAAATAGATCGAGTTGTTTTTCAGGTGATTTATTTCACTTCAGCATGAAAACAAAAAGTGATTCTTCATTCACGCAGGCTTGTTAGTCGTCCGGCACTGCTGGATTTTAAGCCTCAAGATTAATCTAATAAATCTGGTTCAATATGTGTGGATTTCTATCTCTGTTTCCCTTTAAGTATTTGAGAAATCTGTTTATTTTTGCCCTTTCCTCTGTTGCTCTGTTCCATCTGCTGTCGCCATGTCATTGTCTCATAGCTCTCATGTGTTGCTGGGAGTTTACTCTGTGGAGGCTCTGGATAAACTGGTGGGAACTAAAGTGTCCACCATGAACCCTGCGACCAAATGGGAAGTCACCAAGAGCAGCACCGGGGTGAGCGTCTGACACTACACTTCCCACAATCCCCGGCGACTTCACTTTTGGAGATCAACAAAGACAGTTAAACAAAAACTGAAAGCAAAAGAGGAAGGAAAAAAACTAAATGAGCTTACAAAGTAGTTCATTTAGTTACCTATAAGTACTTTAAAGGGGCTGGATGCAAGTTAGCCATTTTATACTCACTACTGCCACCACAGGTCATACGTATAACTGCACCTTCTATATTAAAGGGATATTTCAGGATTGTTGACATAGGGGCTCATTTCCTCGTTATCCAGAGTGTTGCTGATTTCTGGAGATATTTTTTTTTGTAGTTCATACAGGTCTTATATTTGAAGCGTTTTGTGGCGCTAGGCTAGTGCAAGGCTAGTGCATTTCTATGGTATCAGCTAGCCTGCATTAAAAACAGTGTGACCCGCTCCACAGAGCACCTGAGGCAAATCACTTATAACACCAGACTAACCATAGAAATGTCTGAGTCGATATATGTTTGTTTGTTTTTTAGAATGAGAATGAGTAAATTAAAAAACTAATTTTTTGATTAGATCAAATATTTTTCTTTTTGGAATTATAATAATGATTTTACATATATTATGTTTTTGCTACATATTTGAGTTTCAGAATATGATGTGACTCTTACCTGCAGCAGAGTCTGAAGTTCTGTCTAAAGCAGAAGCTCCATGACTTCCTTCTTCACTTCTCAGTCTGTGACTGAAAAGCAATGAGGCCTCAGCCTTTTTACTGCAAACAAAGAGCTCACTGTGTTTAGCCTCATGTTACTGTCACTCATGTCTGACCTAAAGTCTCACTCTGAAGAAAGTCAACTCACATTTACACTGAGAAGGTTGGAAGGCGCCCCCTTGTGTCACCTTGCATCCAAATGTCAAAATGACCCACGAAGGCAACACAAGGGATAATCGAGGCAAACTTGAAATCATTTGTACTTTTATGACTGTTCAGAAAACAGAAAATATTCAGTCAAGTTTTTTGATTAATAAATACATTAATAAAATAAAGCCAGACTTTGTTTTTAAAGGCAACAAATAATCGATTGAATTATTGTGATTTCAATTATGACTAAAATAATCGTGATTGTTATTTTTTCGATAATCGAGCCGCCCTAATGTCTGGTAACAATATAAAAAAATAAAATAAAAACTTTAAACAGCCAGTGTTAGGGGCATTCTGTCGCCTGAGGGCCGCAGAGGGCTAAGATGTAAGGGCAGCTCATTCCATCATTTCTTGCGATATTGCCTAATCAGCACCTTTACTCTCTGGCTCTTCTATGTCCCTGAGTCTAACCCCATCCATCCATTTATCTCATGTTCCTCTGACACAGATCATTCGGATTGGAAACGCCTCCATCACCGGCCACAACCTTCCTGCCCTTAACGGGTTCATCCACATCATGGACCAGGTACTGACCGCAGTTAAACCAGCGGGAATCGGCAGAACAGGATCGTTACGTCTCGTGTCTTTGCGCTCAGGTTTTGGCCCCGGCTCGGACCGAGATTCCCCCGGATCCTCCGACACTCACGGACTTTCTCAACACAACCACCAACTTCAGCCTGTTCAGAGACTATGCACAAGTAACATCACTAAGTCCAACAGCGTCAAGTGCTACAGGAGACGTTATTGTGATATGTTTTTGTTTTGTTTTCAGCTGTATAATCTGTCTGGAGAGGTGCAGTACGGCTTCACTCTGCTGCTGCCCACAGACCAGGCCATCAGAGAGTACCTCCAGAAGAGCAACTCCACTGAGCTGGTAATGAATTAGATACAGAACGAATGTGACGAGTGTGAATCTGACTCATGAAAATTATATATTTTTTAGTTTTTTAAGGGGAGACACTACAGGCAAAACTCTTTTTTTTTTTTCAGTTTTCAGGTTTTGGGCCAGATTGGTCTCTGAACATACAAGCTTTCACCCGGAAGCAGAAAATATGCCTAATCTTCACAATAACATGTTTAAATATTGCGCTGATTCAATGTTCCCCCATAGACTTATATGGGAGAACACAATTTCAAGGGCCTTTTTCTCCAAATACATTTTTCTGTCATTGTGGCGACACTATGTCCACGTCAGTCGGACCTAAAGACTTCACATTTTCCAGCCTCGGACTGAGCAATATTTGGAAGATTATTTCAGAGGGATTTTTTATTATCTAATCCCCATTTATTGAGTTTTGAATGTCAAAAAAGTGATGTAAAAATGACAAATATGTAATGAAGACAAAAATCTGATAAACAAATTACGGAAAAGTGATGAAAAAATTAGGAAAAAGTGACGACAAAATTACAAAAATCTGATGAACAAATTTACAAACAAGTCATGAAAAAATTACAAAAATGTGATTGAAAATGTCAGAAATGAGATGAAAAAAAAAAAAAAAAAAAAAACATGACATTTTTTGGAACAAAAATCTGATGAAAAAATGACAAAAAAGTGATGAAAAAAAGACAAAAGTCTGATGAAAAAATGACAAAAAAGTGATGAAAAAAATTACAAAAATCTGATGAAAAAATTACAAAAATCTGATTAAAAAATTACAAAAAAGTGATACAAAAAATGTCAGAAATGAGATGAAAAAATGAAAAAAATTAATGGAAAAAAAATTGCTCAAATCTGAAAATGACAAAAATCTGATGAAAAAATGACAGAAATGTGGCAAAAGAGTGACAACAATGCAGCAACAATGCGAGGAAAAAGATCCTTAAACATTTGTTTTACCTTTCAAATGTGGCGCTACACTGGCCGATCGGCTGTAAGCTCCTGTTGAGAAACTTTTAGGTTTGGCTCACGTCAGTTTGACCTAAAGACTTCACATTTTCCAGCCTTGGACTGAACAATATTTGGAAGATTTTTTTCAGAGGGATTTTTTATTATTTAATCCCTTAAGCCCCATTTATTGAGTTTTGAATGTCAAAAAAGTGATGAAAAAATGACAAATATGTAATGAAGACAAAAATCTGATAAACAAATTACGGAAAAGTGATGAAAAAATTAGGAAAAAGTGACGACAAAATTACAAAAATCTGATGAACAAATTTACAAACAAGTCATGAAAAAATTACAAAAATGTGATTAAAAATGTCAGAAATGAGATGAAAAAATGAAAAAAAAAAATCATGAAATTTTTTGGAACAAAAATCTGATGAAATAATGACAAAAAAGTGATAAAAAAAAGACAAAAATTAAAAAAATGTCAGAAATGAGATGAAAAAATGAAAAAAAAAAATGAACATTTTTTTATACAAAAATCTGATGAAAAAATTACAAAAAAGTGATGAAAAAAATTACAAAAAATCTGATAAACAAATTATGGAAAAGTGATGAAAAAATTAGGAAAAAGTGACGACAAAATTACAAAAATCTGATGAAAAAATGTACAAACAAGTCATGAAAAAATTACAAAAATGTGATTGAAAATGTCAGAAATGAGATGAAAAAAAAAAAAAAAAAAATCATGACATTTTTTGGAACAAAAATCTGATGAAATAATGACAAAAAAGTGATGAAAAAAATTACAAAAATCTGATTAAAAAATGACAAAAAAGTCATGAAAAAAATGACAAAAATCTGATGAAAAAATTACAAAAAAGTGATTAAAAAAAATGTCAGAAATGAGATGAAAAAATGAAAAAAATTAATGGTAAAAAAATTGCTAAAATCTGAAAATGACAAAAATCTGATGAAAAAATGACAAAAATGTGGCAAAAGAGTGACAACAATGCAGCAACAATGCGAGGAAAAAGATCCTTAAACATTTGTTTTACCTTTCAAATGTGGCGCTACACTGGCCGATAGGCTGTAAACTCCAGTCGAGAAACTTTTAGGTTTGGCTCACGTCAGTCGGACCTAAAGACTTCACATTTTCCAGCCTCGGACTGAACAATATTTGGAAGATTTTTTCAGAGGGATTTTTTATTATCTAATCCCTTAAGCCCCGTTTATTGAGTTTTGAATGTCAGAAAATAAGGCTAAAATTTAATTTTTACACATTTTTCCACTAAAAAACAGCTTATTTTAACAAGAAATCCAAAATCCCCTCTGAAAAAGTCTTAGCAACTCATTCATCAATAAAATGAAACCATACATTTGAATGTAGCTCTGTCCATTATTCAGATTTCGTCGCCGAAAAGATGGGAAATTTGGGGCATTTTTAGGCATATGCAATTTCTCCATCTGTGAGATCAATAAAGTATCATCTTATCTTATAAAACACCTTGTTCTTATATGAAAAGATAAAATGACAGAAAACTTGCCATGTATTTTCTTCTCACATTTATGCCAGTGATCGACAGCAACAGTTTCAAATTGATATCTGTAAATATACATTTTTTCCCTATTCACCTGCAGTGTCTCGCCTTAAATTATATTTAATAGTGTTGTGTCCTAGAACAGTGGATCTCAACTTGTCAGACCTTGGGATCCACCATCACCCCAGGATGACATGACCCAAATTAAGAAAAACAACTTAAAATACTTTGCAGTTAAAAGACCGTGTTTTCCTACAGATTATTGTTGATTTAAGGATTTAACCAACACATTAAACTAAAACCATGGTCAAAAGAATTTGGCGCCACTCACTTTAAAGGGACTAGATCCAAGTTGGTCATTTTTATACTCACTGCTGCCACCTCAGGGCTTACGCGTAACTGCAGTTTCTATATTAAGGATTTTAGCAGCAGTTGTGGTGAACAGGTCTGGGCTCATTCTACACATTAGGACATGGAGGAACATGTAGGGGGAGGAAAATACATACCGTAAATGCTCTAATATAGGCCGGGGCCTTTATTTACTCAAGGGCATCAGGACCAGGCCTTTATTGGAACCAGGCCACAATTAGAGACAGGCCTTTATTTCTATTTGAGCAAAACGGACGACCAGGAAAACGAAGAAAACGAGATCTGTGTCCATTTGCACCTAAAATATTAGGTTCATTTATTAATGAACATTTCAAACCCTCTCCCAGCGGCTGGAACACTGACGCCTTTTTTTTTGTCGGGACAACAGGAAGTGTTTCGTTGCTGTTAGCGGAGCTTTGACATCAGTGTCACTGCAGGTTTCTGTTTCGTTTTTACCGCGGACCGGATTATTTGTTGTTATCTTGTGTAAAAGGCGAGTTTAGACGGAGCGTTTGTGTTTGTGATCGATCATGAGACTGACCCGAGAGAAGACGAGACGCTCGCGCTGATGGGAGGAGTTATTTTGAGGCGTGGGACTGACCTGCACACGGAGCAGCTGGACGTGCTTTGAAGACGCGATGGAGACTTTATTAAAACCCTTTATTAAAGTCCTGTTTCCAAATATGGTCACAGGAGGTTTGAAAAGTGGCTAAATCTGTGTCAAAGTTACGCTCGGATCAGCTCCTCCGCAGCGTCCCCCTTGGCCCGGGTTCAGTTTGTTACTTCCTGCACGTGAGTTTTCATTTACACCAGTATGAGACACATTCCTAACATGGGGAATATTTCTACTGCTATAGTTTCTAATAAAAGCCCCGGCCTGTTTTAGAGACCGGCTTTAATTTGCCTCCGCCAGCCGCGAACCTGGCCCCTGTCGGAGACCCGGCCTCTGTCAGAGACCCGGCCCCTAATGGAATACAGGCCAGTATTAGAGAATTTACGGTAATTGTAACATTTTTAAACTCTGTATAGTCCCTTTAAGAGACGCGGTGCATTTTCAGTTAATACATTTTGTAAGAAAAGGCTCGGGACCCACTGAAAAAGTTCTTGCAATCCACTTTTGGGTCCCGAACCACAGTCTTGTCTCGCTGAAGAAACCTATACTTATCCCTCCCAAACCATGTTACCCTCAATACCCTGACCTGGTGTTACAGCAAGAAGTAGAGCTGAGCCACTTTCTGCCCGAACCCATTCTCCTGAACCAGCACCTTTTAACACTTGATCTAGAGCCTGATTGACCCGGTGAGCAACTTTTACCCTCTAAAAATGGCAGAGAGCTACTAAAAATATGAATTAGGTAGAGAAAGATCAAATAAAAATACTTTGCTCTTTGTGCTTCACTATATTTACCCATCAGGTGCTACTTGGAAACAGCTGGAGATCTCCTAGTCGACTCCTAAACTGATTTATTTAGCTCAGTGCTGATGTTTCCATGGACTCCCGGCTTACCACGCTCCAAAGCAGATCTTTTATTAAAGCACTTTCAATACCTGTTTGCTTTTACAGAGCTTTGGGGCAGGACGCAGCGGGAGATGCGTTAAACGGGGGTGAATCCGATGAGCTAAGAATCCTCCTCACCTCTTGTTGTTTTCCTGTAGGACTCAGACACGTTCAAGTACCACTTAATCCCCGGCAGTCCCCTGTACCCGGATCAGCTGTACGACGGTCTGGTCAAGAGCACACTCCTGGGAAAGGAGTATCAGCTGCAGTTTCACGTTAACGACAAAAATCAGGTGAAGTCACGTTTCCCTATTTAAAAAAAAAAACGTGAAATGTGTGCGGGTTGATGTCCATTCAGTGACATTCAGGGAGAGTTTATTTTGGCTTTGTTGGGTTTATTCTCATTGTGTTTGAGTAAAAGACCTCACAAATTTGCAACGGAATATAAAGGTAGTAATCGTTTGACAATATGTTAATACTTATACAGGGCTGCCAACTTTTCACCAAACTTTGGAGTGAGACTTTGGTCGGTCCTGAGCAGGGGGGCCTTTTTCATGGCGACAGTGTCTCGTAATCGTATTAAGTTCTAACCCAAAAACAAGTCTATGTTTTACATGACTGAGCACATCAGGAGCTGCATTATGGATCAGAGGGGGTTTGGCTCCGCCCCACATGACCATCACAACCTATTGAAAGTGTGGGAGGGCACTCTGAAGGGGGGGGTTTGTGGGTCCTCCTCCAAGACATTTTTTAGAATTCAGATATGATTTCCTGCAATCTGGGGCATTTTAGATCATAAATAATGATTGTAGCTGGTCTATTTACTGCTGTTAAAGAATTAGATTTCTAGGCCCCTTTCAAACTGGGGCCTCTCAGCAAATGCCCAGAGGCCCCTTCATCGTTACAGCCCTGGCAAAAGGTACAATGACACAATGTCTCTGTTTCTGAGTCACTCATTCCAATTATTACCAACAAAAAGCAGCACAAGCTTTAGAAAATATGAACATTTGATCCCTGTGTTTTGCAGTATGTTAGAGCATGTTTGATGATTAAACTTTGAATGATTATTCAATGTAATAACTACCTTTTCTCTCACTCGCGCAAAAGGGGGAAAAAATCTGAAGTAAAAGAGGTCGAGCTTCAACGCGATCTCCGCTGTAACCGTTGTTTATTATTTCATTAGGACTTTTATTTCTCAAACTCGTTGCCTTATGCTGCTCACTTTGAGCTCCTCGTGGGGCAGCAGCGGCGGAGGTGACCGAGGCGGAGGAGGAGGTGACCGGGGCGGAGGAGGTAGTATAGGCGCGGTGATGTCGCTTCGGAGGCGGCCAGGAGTGGAGTGAGCTGAGCGAACAGGTGGAGGATGTGAGTGTCGGGGCTCCTGTAGCCGCCTCGTCACTCATGGAACCCACGCGCCTTTTTCTCTCTCATGGCCCACACACACACACACACACACACACACACACAGAAGCCGTGGACAGGCACACAGACCAAATAAAGCGTCTGCAGCCTCACTGCAAAAAGTCAGGGATGATTTTTAGTTGAGCGTGTGATATGAGGAGTGCGTGTGAAGGCGCTCAAATGCGTGTGTCTCGCGGTGAAAGCGTGAGAGTTGGCAGCCCTGCTTATACACAGACAAAGATATGTGTTGAGTTATTGCGATTGTACCTGAGTGTGTCCTGTGCTTTCTGAACAGACATCTGTGAATGACGTCCCCCTTGAACAAAGCTTCATCGACACTGAGTCCGGAGTCATCCTGGTCCTCCAGCAGGTTGTCCGAGTGCAGAGGAACCGATGCGGCAAACCAGTCGTGATGCAAGTCAGCGTAAGCAGACAGTTCCACTTTGGCCGCGGTTAAAGCTGCATTACGCAACTTTTTATGCAAGAAAAAGAGGTGATTTTCATGTGTATTTGAGCTCGTGGTCAGCAGCTGTATGAGTGGTCAGCATGGCGCTTGTTCTTTCCATCACGGTGGTCTCTACGACGCTCCAGGATCGACTGATGGTAAGGTTTTCACTTACCAGAAAACCTACAAAACAATTGATCCTGGAGCGTCGTAGAGACCACCGTGATCGGCAGTAAAGGCGTAATGCTGACCACTCATACTGCTGCTGGGTCTACAAGGTCAAATATGCACAAATATAACGTTTTTTCCCACATAAAAAGCTACATAATGCACCTTTAAGAAGGTTTAAATATGAGTATAAGTAACCAAAATTGGGAAAAGTATCTTCTTTATCTAGATGTCTGCATTTAAAGTAAATCAAGAGTAGCTGGACTTTTAGGGCAGATCTCGTGGCGGTGCAGGGAGGGGCGCAGGCTCTTGGTGAATTATTTTCCGAGTCGCGGAGCCGATTCTGCCACTTGAAGAGGAGGCGACTGTACTGATGGGAGCACCGCTGACATTCACTTCCTCGTTTACATCACGCTGTCTTGTGTTCTTTCTTAAAGGAACAGGCCACCGTTTTTACACACTGAGATATGCTCTTACCTAACCTTAGCCGAGTTAATATATCCCCGTCTGGTCTTTGTCCGTGCGCTCACACATACGCAGCCTCTCCCACATGTCACATAGCTCCAAAAAAGCTCACGATAGAAGCTACCAAGCTCTTCCACGTGTTCCCTATTTAAATAAAGTTACGTGAAGTGTTTTCATGTGAAGTATATTTACACAGAAATGTAGCATGTGGATTTTATAAGCAGATAAAAAGGGGAACTATATTGTGAGGCGTAATGATACGAGGACCACAACGTCTGCGCAGTAACTCCTAAAGACTTCCCCGCTCACTTCAGTCAATAACCTTTAGGACAAAGAGAGCGCACGGACAAAGACCAGACGGGGATATATTAACTCGTCTAAGGTTGGGTAAGAACATATCTCAGTGTGTAAAAACGGTGGCCTGTTCCTTTAAGCCTTCGGGTCTCACGGGTCAAACTAAAAACTTTATTTACCCCATCGTGAGCTAAACCATGTTCACGTCTCGAGAGAAAAAGAGCTACGGATCGGCCGTGCTTGGCGTTACCTCGAAACAAAACAAATGAGTCCATCTGGTTGGAGGAAAATGTGTGTCTCCACCCACTTAAATGCTCTAAGTCCGGAGTGGCAAGATCACAAAGTGCTCCAGCGCGGAATGTCACGCTATCGTCTGCGCTTTGAGACACAAGATCGGGCCCTTAGAGTTTCTTTATCAAATACCAGCTTTCATTTACTTTGGTTTCTCTTGTATGACCTGTATCTGTGGCGTCACGCCCAATGTTGGCTTTTTGATGTTAAATGAACTAGTTGTAATTTTGTGCTTTTTTCTCAGGGGCGCTGCACGGACTGTGAGGGACCTCCGCGCTGCTCCTTTAAATACAAACCGGTTAGTTTCTCTGGAAACACTTTATTTTACAGCCGGGGTTCATACATTGGACACTGTAATGTGCTCATGTAACTTGTACCTATGGGTTAGATGGAATAATGTGTACTTGTAGTTTGTAGGTGCATAATGTAGTAAAACGTAACTCTAACCCTAACCTTAAAGGAACAGGCCAGCGTTTTTACATACTGAGATATGAGATATATGTGACTGAAGGCACGGGGGAAGATCAGACAGGTCCTAAAGAACTCGTCAAAGCCAAGGTAAGAACATATCTCAGTATGGAAAAACGGTGGCCTGTTCCTTTAAAGAGACTAGATGCAAGTTGGTCATTTTATACTCACTACTGCCACCTCAGGTCTTAGGCGTAACTGCAGTCTCTAAATTAAGGGCACTTCAGACCTGAAGTAACACCTCTTTGAGTGACAGGATCTTAGAGGCCGTTGTGGTGAACAGGTCTGAGCTCATTCTACACATTAGGACATGGAGGAACATGTAGGGGAGGAGAATACTTAGTTTTGACATTTTTAAACTCTGTGTAGTCCCTTTAAGCCCTATGTCCTATTACATTATGTACCTCCAAAGTACTAACACACATTATTCCATTGTGTATCTAACCCATAGGTTCACGTTTTTACAGATGTTGCAGAGCACATTATATTGTACTAAATTTAGTTAGTTACCATGTATCAGGGTAGTGTAAAATAAAGTGTTACCGTTTCTCTTATCTTTTGCTGTAGCTTTGTTTCAATAAGCTTCTGCAGTGTCAAAAGACCCAGTGTTATAGTACGTGTATGTTGATGCTGGGAGAGTTTAACAAGATTCTCAATGGGGCAATGGGGTTATCTTTTTCCTCAAGTCATCAAAACATTTTTCCATCATTTTTGTAACTTTTTCATCATTTTTTGTCAAATATTTGTAATTTTTTTGGTCAAATTTTTATCACATTTTAGTAATTTTTGTGTCACATTTTGTCATATTTTTGTCCTTTTTTTGTCATATTTTTTCGTCAATTTTTTATCAAATTTTTGTGGTTTTTTTTTGGGGTCATTTTTTGGTCATTTTTTGCTACATTTTTGTCATTTTTTTGTCACATTTTTGCCACTTTTTCGTCAATATTTCATCACTTTTTTGTCACATTTCCATCATTGTTTTCGTCTCAGTTCTGTCGCTATTTTCACAGCTTTTTCCCAGAAGCTTTTGGATTGGGGCAAAGCCAAACTGGAGAAAATGTGCTCGGTTCAGGCGGGAGTTAAGGGGTTAAAGTCCCTGTTTTTCATGGTGTGACCCGGGTGGGGGTCACGATCCTAATTAACTGTTATAACGGGGGTCGCGGCTCTAAAAGGTTGAGAACCACTGTTTTAATCTAAAGGCCGTGCTGCAATAAAGGCCTTTTACCAACACTTTTTCTTTAAGTGCCTCAGTTTTGTGTCTTTTTAATGACAACGTAGTAGTTTTAATGAAGGTGTAAGAGCTGTTCACTGTGGCAGGAAAAGGTTTGAAGCACCAACACTGTTTGTTCACAGGTGAAGAGCGAGTTCCCCACCAACATGAAGCCGAACTGCAAATACCGCAAGCGTATAGGCTCCCGGTCCAAGACTGTCCCGGGCTGCGTCATCAGGTGTCTGCATACCACCAGCGTAAGAAAGCAGCCTGCCGTTCAAATGTGGAGAGGAAGTTATTGATCCTGAAGCTCTTGTGCTGTGCGTCTACGACATAGGATCAGTCATGCTGTCCCGGCTACTACGGCCACGAGTGCTACAAATGTCCCGGAGAGTTCGGCAGCCGCTGCTCGAACCACGGCCAGTGCCAGGACGGTCACGAGGGGAACGGAGAGTGCCGCTGCTTCGAGGGCTTCCACGGGACGTCCTGTGAGGATTGTGAGCCCGGGAGATACGGAAACAACTGCTCCAAACGTGAGTACCGGAGGTGAAGACGTGGCTGAACAGGGACGCAGAACCTTCTCTTTTACTCTAATACTGCCTGGTTTTAGCTTTGCTCCTAATACTTCTGGCTTCCATGTGTTTCCCCTATGGGTGAAGAAATAAAGGCATGGGTTCAAACCATTGATAAACAGGAGATACACGGAGGCCTTTTCGCCCTTTTCATGGTAATGGGCCAACCTTGCTCCTCTTTGATAACTTGGGCGATCAAAGCCAATAGCACAGGGGTCTCAGACTCATTTGGACCTGGGGCCAAAAATGCGAACCCAGTGTTGGTCGGGGGCCGCAACAGACGAAGCCTTTTATATTAAGTCAATTATGATTTAACTACTTTACTATTGTTTGCTATAATATAACCTAAAATAGACTGTACATCTGCACATTTTTAAGCTTGCAGAGGTTTCCAATCAGCCAAACATTTGCTGAGCTTCTAAATTTGTATTTACAGACTTAGACAATTAGTTTTTTGTAATTAATCCCATTTTGGTTCAGGGCATCAGTGATGTTTCAGGAGTCAGGTCCAGTTTCTGTCTGTGAGCCTGTTAAAGAAATGCAAAATGTACAACAAATGTCATTTTAATGTAGTGCAGGAAAGCCCGACCAGGGACTGGAGCTGATCATGAGCTCCAGCAAAAAGCATCAGCTTCAAACTTGTTTTGTTCTGTGTTCATTCTCAATGACCCTGTCACATAATAAATACATCAATGAATGTGTCGACTTGGACACTTGTCCAGACTCTGGAGTGTCTGAGATCAGCTCAGATTCACCTCATGTAAATAATGTGGAGTCACTGACCTCTGACCTCAGGCCTATTTGTGACCGACAGTTAGAACTGATGGGGCTTAGATTTTTACTGTCAATGTTGCTGTAATTATTTACAGTATTTTTATACATTTCCATTTTCTCTATTTTTAATTTAACTATGGCTCATGTGTCGCACATGTGTCCTTAATAAAGATTAAATTACTGACCTGATAATGTAGCTCTGAGAGAAAAGGCTCCTCACTTTACTGTCGTGTCCTTTTAAATACAATACAATGTGTTCACTTTGCAAAGTCCTAAAGGTAAATATGTAAAGGTGTTTTTTGTCTTTCTGCTGCTGCTGTAACTTTTCCAGCACATGTTTAGCTGAACATCTGAAGTTTCTCCCTGGCGTTCTGACGTCTCCACCTGTTTCAGAAGCTCCTCTCTCACAGTCCACTGCTTTTAGTCTGTTGAAAAAAGTTGATAAGTCGTCTGCAGAAGCGTCGCATCTCCCTTCCTCCTGTCTCTGTCTCATGGGAAATGTAGTTCTAACGTGTTTAATGCCTTTAACCGGCGGACTGCATATAATATAAATATGTAATTATCTCGCGGGCCATAAAAAAATGCCTCCCCCCTTTATTAAGGACACTTCAAGGCTTAAGTTCTTCACATGAAAAGGGATAAATAGATGCTTCTGCTGTTTCTGCTGCTGTTAATCCAGAATAAACTCCCATGTTTGTAATCCCGGTGTGTTTCAGAGTGCCGCTGTGACCACGGGAAATGCGCCGACGGACTGACAGGAAGTGGCCGCTGTGACTGTTACAAAGGCTGGAAGGGCTCGACCTGCTCCATTGGTAAAAACAAACAACTCACCGATACAGTTCACTCGTTATTTAAAGTCGTTTTATTGCAGATCAGTCGTCAGTTATAGGTGTTGATAAACTCTTGGATTAATGTTGAACATGGATCACTGGTTTGTGACAGACTTTATATTAAACAACTCACATGAAGTGATCTGATCTGTACAAATATGTAAGTTATTTCTTCAGATACAAACACTTGGCTTCTGCAGTGGCCAATTCTATTTGATTCGGCGACTTTAGGTATTTCGATCACAGTTTCTGTCCCAGCCTTGATTCGTTTTCAGATTCAGACTTTGTTTCTCTCACGAGGGGGGAATTCTGACATTCGTTCATCTCATCAATATGGTACAAAGAGAATAGACCAAACACATACAAATAAATAAAACAAGTCAGCAAGAAAACAAAGACTTGGAGCCATAAACCATAGATCATCAGATTAATTCGATTTGTACACGGCAAAGTTCATTTACCAAGTCAAACAAAATAAAATCCCTAAATGCTTGAAAATATTGTTTACCCAGCGAGAAAGTAACTATAATCTCAGAGGAACATATATATTTAATCAACCGCAAGTACATTCTACATTAAGAAAACACTGTTTATCAAGCAAAGGAGTTACATTATGGAATAGCTGCTGCAATGAGTTAAAACAAGTCTCTTTTTCAGTTCAAAAATATTTACAAGAGAAGAATAATGGAAAAATATTTGACAGAATGAAAATAATTAAATATGCTTCTGGAGCGGACAATGGTCCACCTGTGTTAATTCAGCGACCGGATGGTTATTACCATGAACGTGCTGCATTTGTGATTTAAAAGTGAAGGGCCGGCACAATAAGCTTTAGCTTCTGCCTTCGCCTGCTCATTTATTGTGTTCATTGCTTGACTTGTATGTTTTGAATGTTTTGAATCATTTGCAAATGACCAAACCGAAATAAACCAAAATAATTGATCTAAGACGACACATTAAAGGGGCTCAACGCAAGTTGGCCATTTTATACTCGGTACTGCCACCTCAGGTCATACGTGTAACTGCAGCTTCTATATTAAGCTCGTACATGACGGCACTTCGGAACCAAATTAACACCGTTTTGAGTGACAGGGCAGGATTTTAGAGGCAGTTGTGGTGAACAGGTCTGAGCTCATTCTACACATGAGGACATGGGGGAACATGTAGGGGGAGGAAAATACTTAATTTTAATATTTTTAAACTTCGTATAGTCCCTTTAATGATTAAAATGAGATTGATCCTTGTTTAGCCGCTTTATGGCTGACGGTATGAAAGACCAATGGCCGCTGGCTGCTCTGCTTTATGACCTCGACACTGGGGGCCGCCATTGCTGTAGTACCTCCATATCGCCACTAGGCCCCCATTGAAAAGCATTGGACTTTAGACACGTTAAAAACAACTTTAAAGCCTGGTTTCAATTGTTTCAACACTAGACTAGGCTGGATCTTCCTCCTGAGATAACGCTGGGTTAGTCACAATATATGAAACCAGGCTGGTTTTCGTAATAAGAATTTTAGAAATCTCGTACTTAATGAGGGTGGGACTGTTAGCATTGGAGCAGTGCGAGCTACACGTCACGCGAGGGCGGAGTCTACAGTGAAGATCCCGCCCTTATGCCCTTATAGGAACATGCTCCGTCAGAGCTGGGGAGGAGGAGTCTGTAAATCCGCCATAACTTCCCCCACGACCGTGGTCATTATGGTAAACGGGGAGGAGTGAGCAGAAGCTGTCCATTATTTTTTATAGTCTATGTGAAAGACAGATAACGATTCTTTGTTGCGGCACATTATAGCGCCGCCCAGAGGGAAACAACAGAAACTCTGAAACTGGAGTTTTTGCTTGCTAGCTTTATCATGCTGATGCTAACCCATGTATTCTTAGCAGGATGTGCATATTCACTTAGATTTAGGTGGTAAAAGTTATGTTTTTAAGGCGTTGAGAGGCATCGGTTCAGTATCGGATATTTGTAGCTGATATCGAGCCGATATATGCCCGATATCGTATTTTTTTCAGCATCTGCTCCAATATCCAATACTAGTATCGGATCGGTGCATATTTTCTATCTCCACTGGACTCAAAGTCATCCATCACCCATTGACAAGTTACACAGAAGCTGGAGAGGAAATGTGCGGTTTGGAGGAGCTGCACTGAACCTTTGAAATAAAACAGTCGAAAATCAGAACAGCGGCAGCATAAATCCATAACACCGACTTCTAACATCATGAACGATTGTTACAGTGAATTTTCTCTCTCTCGTCTGTGTTTGTCAGAGATCCGAGATGACCCCTGTGGGGGAAACTGCGACCACAATGCCAAGTAAGAAAGCGCCCCCAGAGTGAGCGATGGAAATGACAGTGAAGCTAACGGCTGTTTGTTGCAGTTGCATCACGGGGCCTCAGGGCTCGGCTCCGGCCTGCGTGTGCGTGGCGGGTTACGAGGGCAACGGGACGCACTGCAGAGGTACAGAAACCAAAGGACCACAGTTCACACGGGGACGAGTGAACGCCGCAGTGTGGGACACGAAGCACAGGGGGCAGTGTTGCTTCTCTAATGTTGTTCTCATGAGGAGGGTTTAAGGCGAGACACTTTAGGTGAAAGTATTGATGTTTCACGCAGTGGTGGAAGTGGAGATTTGTATCTATTTTCGTCCCTTTACATCTTAGTTTTCATGTCAGATATAAAAATGATGATGTTTATTTTATGATGTTTTGTCTGCGAGGTGGGGGCGACCCGGAAGTAGCTGCTGCGCCGCGTAGAAAGGCCGTCTTTCCCGCGGGTTTTCATTTAAAAAAAATGACCAAAAATGTGACAAAAAATGACCAAAAATTGACAAAAATGGACAAAAAATGACAAAAAAATGACAAAAATGTGATAAAAAAAATGACAAAAATGTGACAAAAAATGGACAAAAAAATGACAAAAATGTGACAAAAAATGACAAAAATTTGACAAAAATTGACAAAAAAATGGACAAAAAAATGACAAAAATTTGATAAAAAAAATGACAAAAAATTGACAAAAAATTAACAAAAAATTGACAAAAAATGACTAAAAAATTCCAAAAAATGACTAAAATGTGACAAAAAAATGACAAAAAATGACTAAAAAATTCCAAAAAATGACAAAAATGTGACAAAAATGTGACAAAAAATTGACAAAAAGTGACAAAAATGTGACAAAAAATTGACAAAAAGTGACAAAAATGTGACAAAAAATTGACAAAAAGTGACAAAAATGTGACAAAAAAATTCCAAAAAATGACAAAAATGTGACAAAAAATGTGACAAAAAATTGACAAAAAATAACAAAAATGTGACAAAAAAATGACAAAAAAAATCAAAAAAATGAACAAAAAATTGACAAAAAAAATGACTAAAAAATTCCAAAAAATGACAAAAATGTGACAAAAATGTGACAAAAGTGTGACAAAAAAATTCCAAAAAATTGACAAAAAAATGACAAAAAAATGACAAAAAGTGACAAAAATGTGACAAAAAATTGACAAAAAGTGACAAAAATGTGATAAAAATTTGACAAAAAGAATAACAAAATTTGACAAAAATTTGACAAAAATTTGACAAAAATTTGACAAAAAATTGACAAAAAAATGACAAAAAGTGACAAAAAAACAGGCGGAATTTGAGTTTTTACAGATTTTTTCACTGATGATTAGTTTATTGAAAAACTAAACAAAATATCCCAAATCCCTCTGAAAAAATCTGAGTTACTAATATGTCAATAAAATAAAACCATAAAATTTAATCTGGCTCAATTCATTATTTTGATTTCGTTGGCCATTTTAATGCTCAAAATGCCTTATTTTTATGTGAAAACATAAAATGACAGAAAAAATGAAACACATTTCATATTTATATCTGTGATGTTCAGCAAAAGTTTCAAATTGACGTCTCTACATTTACTTTTTTTCCCTATTCACCTGCAGCGTCTCGCCTTAAATGCTGATGTTTTGATGAGTCTGCAACATTGGCATGAGATTCATTATTAAAGCATGAAGATCTGTGAATGTGAAGCTCATCATGCCTGTAATTAGATGCAAGGCAACTTTATTTATACCGCGCATTTCGTACACAAGGCAACTCGATGCGTACGTAAGTTTTGTGTTGGCAAATTAATCTCTTAAGCCCCGCCTTAACTGAGCACATCTTTACCCAAATCCAAAAGCTTCTTGGAGAAAAAAAAAAAGCCAAAATAGCGAGAAAAATGAGGATGAAAACACAACAAAAAGTGGGGGAAAAAGAGCAAAAAAAATAGACAAAAACATGCCAGAAACGCAACAATTATACAATAAAAGACGTGATAAAAACATGACAACAAAGCGACAAAAAGCAAGGAAAAAGCGCCAAAGAAAGCATCAAAAAAGGACAAAAACACAATTTAAAAAAACTAGACAAGGAAAAGACGATGACACAACAAAAATTTGATCAGTTATGTGCAGTTATGAGCTTTCTTAGCTACTTAGCCGGAAGTAGCCGAGATGATTCAATCTGGCCCCTGAACTGTAGGGCACAAATTCCTGAGTATGTCAAAAAAAAAAAAAAGAGCAAGTCTCTAGCCGTTCCTGTGTGGAGTTATGAATGTTTAACCTCTTAACTCCCACCTGAACCGAGCACATTTTCTGCAGTTCAAAAGCTTCTGGAAAAAAAGCAACAAAACTGAGACGAAAACAATGATGGAAATGTGACAAAAAAGTGACGAAAAATGGATGAAAAAGTGGCAAAAATGTCACAAAAATGTCATACGAAATGGACAAAAAATGGACGAAAATGTGACCAAAAAATTACAAAAAAAATTACACAAATGTGACAAAAAAATGACAAAAAATTGACAAAAATGTGACAAAAAAATGACAAAAAAATGACAAAAATGTGACCAAAAAATGGACGAAAATGTGACAAAAAAAATGACAAAAAAATGACAAAAAATTGACAAAAAAATTACAAAAATGTGACAAAGAAAATGACAGAAATGTGACAAAAAATTGACCAAAAAATGACCAAAATGTGACAAAAAAACGACAAAAATTTGACAAAAAATTGACAAAAAATGACAAAAATGTGATCAAAAAAATTACAAAAATGTGACTAAAAAATGGACGAAAATGTGACAAAAAAAATGACAAAAATGTGACAAAAAAAATGACAAAAATGTGATAAAAAATGACAAAAAATGAGTTGAATACCCAACTAAAAAATGATGATGACGTGAGGAAAAAGATCCTCTCGGTTCAGGCGGGAGTTCAGAGGTTAAAGAAATAACCAGAATGCTCACTCCAGCCACTAGGGGGCAGCTCAAATTAAGATAGGAAAGAATTCCACGTGTGTCCAGCAGAGGGCCCCGACATTTACTTGGAGACCCCGGCTCTAGCGTGGAGGCTGTAAGCTCCAGTGTAAAAGCTGTTAGATTTGGGTAATGGATCCATGTGAACGTAAGAGTATTTTCGCTAATGTTGGATCGCTTTGTGGGCCGGCTTTGTGTTCTCATGCTCCGTCTCCCAAAGCAGCGCCTTCATCCCCGTGACGGGCGTATCCCCATGACAACGGGCACCTCGCGACCAGAGCTCTGTCAAAGCGGCGCCTCGGCCTTACGTCACACGCTGGTTCTTCCTCTGTCTGTCATGGAGTGAAGCTGATCAGCGAGACCGCGGAGAAAAGCGCTCAGATCGACACAAAGGCTTTACGGCGCAGCAGAGGCAGAGATGTATCGTCAGAGTAGCATCTTAATCGTCCAGTCCTGCAGCACGTGTTCAAAACAAGTCCTTTCTTCACGCGACAAAGAGAAATGAGTCTAAACAATGGTAAAACACCCAAACGTAGACATAGCAAAGGCCACAAAGTGCTTCACAACGCAGTTAAAAAGCAGAAATGACATACAATATAAAAAGGGTCAAAACAACACAGAAATCATAGCAGCCCAAAAGTGGCTAATTAACCTCTTAACTCCCGCCTGAACCGAGAGGATCTTTTTCCTCACGTCATCAGATTTTTTTTCCATCATTTTTTTGTTGGGTATTCAACTCATTTTTGTAACGTTTTTCTCTTTTTTTTTTGTCATTTTTCGTCAATTTTTTGTAATTTTTTGGTCAAATTTTTATCATATTTTTGTATTTTTTTGTAACATTTTGGCACATTTTTGTCATTTTTTTGGGTCTATTTTAGTCATTTTTTATCACATTTTTTGTCACATTTTTGTCACATTTTTGTCATTTTTTTCGTCATTTTTTAATCACATTTTTTGTCACATTTTTGTCATTTTTTTGGTAATTTTTTGTTCAAATTTTTATCATATTTTTGTAAATTTTTTGTCCTTTTTTCGTCATTTTTTATTACATTTTTTGTCACATTTTTGTCCATTTTTTTGTAGTTTTTTGTCAAATTTTTATCATATTTTTGTATTTTTTTTTTTGGAACATTTTGTCACATTTTTGTCCTTTTTTCGTCATTTTTTTTTTCTTTTTTTTGTATTTTTTTGGTAATTTTTTCGTCAATTTTTTATCAAATTTTCGTCAAGTTTTTGTCAATTTCTTGTGACATTTTTGCCACTTTTTCATCAATTTATCGTCGCTTTTTTGTCAATGTTTTCTCACATTTTTGTCACATTTCCGTCATTGTTTTCGTCTCAGTTTTGTTGCTATTTTCACAGCTTTTTTCCAGAAGCTTTTGGATTGGGGTAAAGCCAAACTGGAGAAAATGTGCTCGGTTCAGGTGGGAGTTAAGGGGTTAAAAGCTGGAACAAATAAATGTGTCTTAAGGTCGCTTTTGAAAGAGTCAACAGAGTCAATAGAAGATCATTCCAGAGCCTGGGAGCAACAGCCTGGAAGGATCGGTCGCCTCTGGTACGAAAACTCATACGTGGAACCTTAAGCAGATTCGGATCCACAGACCTCAGAGCCCGGGGGAGTAAGGCAATGACAAAAATGTGACAAAAAATGACAAAAATGTGACAAAATGTTACAAAAAAATACAAAAATATGATAAAAATTTGACCAAAAAATTACCAAAAAAAGAAAAGAAAAAATTACAAAAATGTGACAAAAACAAGTGATAAAAAAATGACGAAAAAATGACTAAAATGTGACAAAATATTACAAAAAAATACAAAAATGTGATAAAAAATTTGACAAAAAATGACGAAAAATTGACAAAAAAGACCCAAAAAATGACGGCAATGTGACAAAATGTTACAAAAAAATATGATAAAAATTTGACCAAAAATTACCAAAATTTGACACAAAAAAAGACCAAAAAAAATGAAAAAATGACAAAAATGTGACAAAAAATGTGATAAAAAAACGACAAAAAAATGACAATGTGACAATGTGACAAAATAAATACTAAACTATGATAAAAATTTGACAAAAAAATTACAAAAAAAATACAAAAAAAGACACAAAAAAACCTGAAAAATGACGAAAATGTGACAAAAAATGTGACAAGAAAATGACGAAAAAATGACAAAAATGTGACAAAATGTTACAAAAAAATACAAAAATATGATTAAAAAAATTGGACCAAAAAAAAGACAAAAAAAAGCAAAGAAAAAATGACAAAATTTGACAAAAAATGTGATAAAAAAATGACCAAAAAATGACAAAAATGTGACTCTCCATACTTGCGTTGACTCCAAGTATGGAGTATATAAAACCAATGCAATATTATTATTATTATAAAACAGTAATAACTCCACAACTTTCTGTCCATTCACTTCAGTATTTCGTTTTCTGTTTCTTTTGACGTCAGTGTGTACTATAAAAAAACGTCTTTTGTTGCTTACTCTTCACACTCTTCTCACCTCTGAGCTTATCCAAGAGTGGGTGCCATTGTTGACTTTGTGATGTTTGTGTGTCAGAGCTGGACTTGTGCAAAATATCAAACGGAGGCTGTTCACAGTTCGCTGTTTGCACCAAAGTGTCGGCGGGGGAGCGAACCTGCAGCTGCAACAAGGGCTACACGGGCGACGGAGTGGTCTGTATAGGTACGGGAATGAAACTGTGGGAAAAGTGGCTCATGTGGATGATCGTACGAGACTAAACCAGAGCTAAATTACATAGACTGTGGACTCTGTGCCTTAATGACTGCAATGAATCATTTACCAGCTGTCTCGTCCCCTTTAGAGGTCGATGGGTGTCTGGTGAACAATGGGGGATGTCACGAGTCGGCCGATTGCACCCGAACGGGACCCAACACGGTGAGATCTTAACCCCTTAACTCCCGCCTGAACCGAGCACATTTTCTCCAGCTTTTACCCCAGTCCAAAAGCTTCTGGAAAAAAGGTGTGAAAATAGCAACAAAACTGAGATGAAAACGAGGATGGAGATGTGAGAAAAGTGAGAAAACACTGACGAAAAAGTGATGAAAAATTTACAAAAAATGAAAAAAAAATTGCAAAAAAAGTGAGAAAAATTTGACGAAAAATGGAGAAGAAATGGACGAAAAAGTATGAATAATTTGACGAAAAAGTGACAAAAAATGTACAAAAAATGACAAAAATTTGACGAAAAATGGAGGAAAAATGGACGAAAAAGTGCTAAGAATTTTACAAAAATATGTGAATAATTTGACAAAAAATGTACAAAAAATGTACAAAAAAATTACAAAAAATTTACAAAAATATTACAAAAAATGTAACTAAAAAATGACGAAAAAGTGATGAGAATTTGACAAAAACACGCAAATAATTTGACGAAAAAGTGACTTTTTTTTTTTTTAAATGACAAAAAATGGATGAAAAAGTGTGAATAATTTGATGAAAAAATGGACGATAAAGTGAGAAAAATTTGACAAAAAAATGAGGAGAAATGGACGAAAAAGTGCAAATAATTTGACGAAAAATTTACAAAAAATTTACAAAAAAAAGTGAGAAAAAATTTAACGAAAAAATTTAACGAAAAAATGGACGAAAAAGTGATGAGAATTTGACAAAAACACGCGAATAATTTGACGAAAAAGTGACAAAAAATTTTAAAAAATGGACAAAAATTGGACAAAGAAGTGAAAAGAAATGGACGAAAAAGTGTGAATAATTTGATGAAAAAGTGACGAAAAAATTTACAAAAAATGACAAAAATTGACAAAAAATTGACAAAAAAGTAAAAAAAAATTGACGAAAAAATTGACGAAAAAGTGATAAGAATTTGACAAAAAAATGCGAATAATTTGACGAAAAAGTGACGAAAAAATTTACAAAATTTGACAAAAATGAGTCGACTGCCCAACAAACAAAAAAGTGCTGAAAAAAAATCTGACGTGAGGAAAAAGATCCATTTAGTTTTGTAGGTCTTTCAAATGAGGCGTTACACTGGCCTATGGGATTTGGGTAAAGCTGAACTGGAGAAAATGCTCTTGGTTCAGGCGGGAGTTAAGAGGTTAATAAATAGGATTAAGCACAGAAAAAGTATTTTGGGGGCACATTTTGTCCCTCAGCGCCCCCTCACTAAAACATCTTCCCACGGCTCTCTTGTGTTTCAGACGGCGTGTCGGTGTCGCATTGGCTTTAAGGGATCGGGACGTTACTGTTACCCTGTCAACCCCTGCAGAGAGGCAAGCACACAGCACGTCACCTGCACCAGCTCCCAGCAGAACCAATGTCGAAGTTACTCAGTGTGTTGTTCGACAGGGGCATTTTCTCCAGTTTGGCTTTACCCCAATCCAAAAGCTTCTGGAAAAAAGGCCCGAACACTGCAATCAGAGCGGACCTTTGCGTAGGGCAATTCCTGGCCGCTTACAACCCTAACTATCAATACTGTTGGAAGCCGAAAGAGATTCCATTACCCATAATGCAACGGGCGACCCGAGCTGGGCATTCGGTTTATTGTCGGATATGTTTAGTCTGTGGCTTCTTATGAATGACTGAGTATTATTGCTGAACATTGTCCTCATGTCTGACGTCTGTGCGCTTTGTTTCACGTTTTAAAATCGCCCCAGGCCTTGGTCGTCCTTTTCCCAACATTTACGGCTCCAGGGGCGGACTGGCCATAGGTCCATTCTGAAGCACAGAAGGGCCACCGGCTCTAGGGCCACAGGGTTTTTTTTTTCCATCATTTTTATGTTGGATATTCAACTCATTTTTGTCATTTTTTTGTCACATTTTTGTCACATTTTTGTCATTTTTTTGTCATTTTTCATGTCACATTTTGTCACTTTTTTTCCATTTTTTTTGTCAATTTTTTATCAATTTTTTGTCATTTTTTTGTCATATGTGTGTAATTTTTTATGTCACATTTTGATACATTTTTGTCATTTTTTTCGGCAATTTTTTATCAATTTTTTGTCATTTTTTCTGACACATTTTGATACATTTCTGTCATTTTTTCGTCCATTTTTTATCATTTGTTGTCATTTTTTTGTCACATTTTTGTCACATTTTTGTCATTTTTTTTGTCATTTTTTTTGTCACATTTTGACACATTTTTGTCATTTTTTCGTCCATTTTTTATCCAATTTTTGTCATTTTTTGTCACATTTTTTTCAATTTTTTGGTCAATTTTTTATCAATTTTTTGTCATTATTTGCTTAGTTTTTATGTCACATTTTGACACATTTTTGTCACTTTTTCCATTTTTTTAGTCAATTTTTTATCAAATTTTTGTCATTTTTTTGTCATTTTTTTGTCATTTTTTTGTCATTTTTTTGTCATTTTTTGTCATTTTTTTGTCACATTTTGACACATTTCTTTCATTTTTTCGTCAATTTTTTATCAAATTTTTGTCACATTTTTGTCATTTTTTTGTCATTTTTTATCAAATTTTTGTCATTTTTTTGTCTTTTTTTGTCATTTTTTTGTCATTTTTTTGTCACATTTTTGTAATTTTTTTGTCATTTTTTATAAATTTTTTGTCATTTTTTTGTCATTTTTTTGTCATTTTTAGTCATTTTTTTTGTCACATTTTTGTCATTTTTTGTCATTTTTTGGTCATTTTTTTGTCATTTTTTGGTCATTTTTTATGTCACATTTTGACACATCTCTGTCATTTTTTCGTCAATTTTTTATCAAATTTTTGTCACATTTTTGTAATTTTTTTGTCACATTTTGTCACATATTTTGTAATTTTTATGTCATTTTTTGGTAACATTTTTTGTCTTCTGGAGGAGGTGTGTGTGGATCGGGAAGTTTGGGCATCTCTGCTGAGACTGCTGCCCCCGCGACCCGGCCCCGGATAAAGCGGAAGAAAATGGATGGATGGATTTTTTGTCTTTTTTTGGGGGGGCTTTTTTCCAGAAGCTTTTGGATTGGGGTAAAGCCAAACTGGAGAAAATGCTCTCGGTTCAGGCAGTTTAGGGGTAAAAAGAAAAGCATCCAAAAACAAAAATGTGCTTGAAAAGCCACAAAAAAGTGACAAAAATGCAGCGACAACGTGACAAAAAGTTTCCGTCACTTTTCTAGATTTTCGCTTTCAAATGAGACGTTACAGTGTTGCTCTCCAGTCAAGAAGCTTTTAGATTTGGGCAAAGCCGAACTGGAGAAAATGCTCTGGGTTCAGGCGGGGGGTCAGAGGTTCACATGTGTATTTGTCAGGGCCAGGCTGACCAGAGTCCAGGGCTGGTTTTCAGTCCCAGTCCCGCCCCTGGACGGCTCCGGTCTGAGCGCGGCGTCTCTTTGCCGGTTATTGTCTGGTTGAGTCTGGCTCATTCCAGCTCAAACCGGTTCGCTCCGGTTCTCTCCAGCGCACACAGGTGGAGAGAGAGAGACGAGCGCAGGCGGCTTCAGCTCTGGTTCTGTCCTGCAGCGATGGAGTCCAACTGCTCGCCATCTCCCTCATGAGCGGAGTGTGTGAGTCTGTTTTTACCACGGTGGTTCACGAGCCCCTGTAAGTCATTATGCTCGTCCCAACAGGGGCGGACCGGCCATGTGTCTATCTAAAAGATAAAAAGAAAAGCATCAAAATAGCGAGAAAAAGAGGATGAAAACAAAACAAAAATGTGCTGGAAAAGCATCAAAAACGTGAGAAAAACACGGACAAAAAATGATAAAAACAATAATGAGAAAAACAATAAAAATATGACAAAAATGTGGCGACGTGACGAAAAGTTTCCGTCACGGAATCACCTGCTGGAGGATTCACCTATTGTACATGTTTTTAGTGGCAGACACGGGGAGAACATGCTCCACACAGAAAGGCCCCGTCCTGGTGGGAATCGAACTCAGGACCTTCGAGCTGTGAAGCTGAGGCTCTAACCGCTGTGCCACCGAGCCGCCCACTCTAAAGAATGGAATGTTTTATCTCTCTGTGAGAATCAGTTCTTACATTAAGAGTTGTTGAGCTTAGTTTTTCTTAAAATAAGAAAAAATATTCTTTGTCTAAAACTGAAGAAGATTCAAAAAGTTTTTCTTTCTTGTTACAAGAAAAAATACTATGTTTTTAGCAAATATATCTGAACAAGAAATGGCCAGATTTTACTTCCTAAAACAAGATTTTTTTTCTCAAGAAAACATTATTACTTTTTAGGGAAAAAATAAGAACTTATTTCTTAAAGTAAGACATTTTTTACTTGCTTAGAATCCACTTTTTGCAGTGTTTTCGTCTCTTGTTTTTCGGGGGTTGTTTCATGTTATTGTTGTTTTTTCATCACTTTTTTCATTGCTTTGTCGTCACGTTTTCGTCACATTTTGTTGCTTTTCCAGCACATTTTTGTTTTTGGATGCTTTTCTTTTAAGCTTTTAGATTTGGGTAAAGCTCGGTTGCGCCCGGGGGTCAGGCTAAGGTAAAGTGAGAGGCCTGACCGGTGGCCCCAGAGCCAGTGGCCCCTCTGTGCTCTTCCAGAATACAGGACATATGGCCAGTCCGCCCCTGATGCCGTCTGTCAATCTCGCCCACCGGGAAATCATTGAGATCATGTTTGCTTCCAGACTGTATGTCTTTCAAATATCTATGGAAAAGCCTGTAGTTTGGCAGGCCAGGCAAAGAGGGAGAGTCCACGAAGGAGGAACGTTTGAGATGCCGCCTTTCGCCAGGCGTAGTCCACATGTTGGTCAAATTTGAGATCGTTTGTAATCCAAAGTCCTCGATGGAGATGTTCATGAACCATTTCGAAACCCCAAGTTTCAGCCCACTGAGCAATGTCCAGGAGATCTTCATTGACTTTCTCTACCATTAGAGGGAGCGGTTGGGATGCAACAAACAGCGTAGCGTCTCAGCATAAAGCAGACAATCTTTTACAGCGCCTGGCTTGCTGGATGAGTGGATTTCACCAGGAATCAGATGTGAAAGCAGGGCCGGACTGGGACTGAAACACAGCCCTGGACTCTGACCAGCCTGGCCCAAATCAGCGTAAATGTGACACTTCCACAAATCCATATTTTAACCTCTGACCCCCCGCCCTAACATTACCGAGTGCATTTTCCCCAGTTCGGCTTTTTATTATTATTTTTTTGATCGGCATCATCAGCAAAAAGAGCGGGAAAGGTGGTCGTAGAAACAGAAGCAAAATCATTAATATGAAGAATAATGGTCCCAAAATGGAACCTTGTGGTGCACCATACTCCACGGAATTCCTTTTAGATTCATATTTTTTTTATACTGGGCTTTACCCAAATCTAAAAGCTTCTCGACTGAAGAGCAACAATGTAGCGCCTCATTTGAAAGCTAAGACCTACAAAAGTGACGGAAACTTTTCGTCACGTCGCCACATTTTTGTCATATTTTTGTTGTTTTCTAACCTCTTACCTCCCGCCAAAACCAAATGCATTCTCTCCTCTCTCGCCATTGTCGTCACTTTTTATTTCCCTTATGTGTTTTGTCACTTTTTTCTTGGATTTTTGTCACTTTTTTGCTGAATTTTTGACACTTTTTTCCTAGATTTTTGTCACTTTTTTCCTGGATTTTTGTCACTTTTTTCCTGGATTTTTGTCACTTTTTTGCTGGATTTTTGTCACTTTTTTGCTGGATTTTTGACACTTTTTTGCTGGATTTTGTCACTTTTTTGCTGGATTTTTGTCACTTTTTTCCTGGATTTTTGTCACTTTTTTGCTGGATTTTTGTCACTTTTTTGCTGGATTTTTGTCACTTTTTTGCTGGATTTTTGTCACTTTTTTGCTGGATTTTTGTCACTTTTTTGCTGGATTTTTGTCACTTTTTTGTTGGATTTTTGTCACTTTTTTGCTGGATTTTTGTCACTTTTTTGCTGGATTTTTGCCATTTTTTTGCTGGATTTTTGCCATTTTTTGCTGGATTTTTGTCACTTTCTTCCTGGATTTTTGTCACTTTTTTGCTGGATTTTTGCCTCTTTTTTCCTGATTTTTTGTCACTTTTTTGCTGGATTTTTGTCACTTTTTTGCTGGATTTTTGTCACTTTTTTGTTGGATTTTTGTCACTTTTTTCCTGGATTTTTGACACTTTTTTGCTGGATTTTTGTCACTGACAGTGTTGTCGCCTCTTTTCATTATTTGTGACACAGCGTTTTATTCACATGTGTTTTTTCAAAGCCAAAAAGTCAGTCCCATTGTAGTTTTGAATCAAAATGTGTGCTTGTTCGTGATCATGTCTTACATAATACTGCATGAGTTTTCTGGCTGGCACCAAGGAAAAAATATATATTAAAAAAAAGACAGTCTTTTGAGCAGCTCATTGAAATGAATGGATTCTATAAAAGAGCCAGAAATCCCATCACTGATCACTAGTATATGGGAAACCAAGTGCTTAGAAAGAAAGCGGTGCCTCTCAGCCCCTGGCAGAGTAACGGACTCTCTCGCACCTGGTCAGATGCCATTCTATGCTTTTGCCACACATTCCACTCTAACAATGCAGATGTTGTGATTTGTGTTTCTCTCAGGACAATGGCGGCTGCAGCAGGTTCGCGTACTGCTCGTACCTGGGCCTGGGTCAGAGGAACTGCTCCTGCCGCAGTGGTTACGTGGGGGACGGGCTCGACTGCCGGGGCGGAGTCAGCACCGTGAGTCACTCGACCCGTATCCGGGGTGAAGGACAGGACACTCGAGCGGACATGGCAACATCCGAGACGGGTGCCAGTCATTCTGTTAGGGAATCACCTTAAACAGTCGGTATAACAATGGCCAAATCACGCAGACACACAACACCAGTGTTCATTCTGACAACATATTTTATTTTAGTCTAGTCTTTTGACTAAAATGTAATTTAATTTTAGTCGATATTTAGTCGAAAAAATCGTTTCAATTTTAGTCTAGTTTTAGTCGACTAAATTTAAAGCAGTACTAAGTAACTCTTCCCCCTAGAGGCCATAAGCACAACTGCAGGTGTCGTAGCAAGTTACGATTTTTTAACTTATTAATTGTCTTGGAGAGTAAATACTACGCTGACAGGAAAGGTGAAGGGACAGAGGGTTACTGTGCATCCAATTATACAATGGAAATATTTTTTTTCACTCAAACTTGGCTGTAAATACTGTTTAAAGTGACGTTAGCCCGCAGTTAGCTTTGCCCGTTAGCATGTTAGCTTCTTCTTCGTGATTACATTAGGCAAGGCAAGGCAAGTTTATTTGTAGAGCACAATTCATACACGAGGCAATTCAAAGTGCTTCACAGTTGCATAAATATAAGAAAACAAATACAATCAATAAAACATCAACATAGAATTAATCAATTACAGTAAGAGGCAAGAGTGTAGATAAAATACTTTCAGTTATATGCATTTTTAAGTCTTGTTTTGATTCGCTCTGTCTTGAGCACGATTTTTAAGTCTTGTTTTGACTCGCTCTGTCTTGAGCACTATTTCGCTCTGTCTTGAGCACTATTTTTAAGCCGTTAGTAATACACACATTAGTGTGTATTGCTTTCTCCGGACCGGTGGCAGGAAAGTTGCAAACATGGTTTTCTGGTCAGAGACACCAGGGGGCGATGAAAGACCCTCCGATCATCCCATAAACACTTGTATCACCCCCACAGGGACTACGGGGAGGGTTTATTAAGGTAAAAGTTACTTAGGACTGCTTTAAGACTAATTGAGTGGACTTTGCATTGATAATATTGATTCTAATCATGTTTAATGTTGTTCCTCTGCTTCATGGAGCTGCTCCACATGAACAAAGCTCAGAGCTGATCCTTTAACAGAGGATTTACATGATCTGAGGCTCTAAAATATTTAGTCTTAATTTTAGTCAAAGTGATATTTTTGTGACTAAAATTGGACTAAAACTAAATTAAAAGTTTCTCATGAGACTAAAACTGTGACTAAAATGTCCAGATATTTTTCTCGACTAAAATCAGACTAAATAAAAATGAAAAGGAGAGACTAAAATCATCCAAACTTGTATTGAGCGTCTGAAAGAGCCTCAGATCATGTTTAAAGGATCAGCTCTGAGCTTTGTTCATGTGGAGCAGCTCCATGAAGCAGAGGAACAACATTAAATATGATTATCATCAATATTATCAATGCAAAGTCGACTAAAACTAGACTAAAATCGAATTACATTTTCGTCAAAAGACTAAAACTAAATTAAAATATGTTGTCAAAATTAACACTGCATTGCAAAAGGAAGCTCCCATCAATGATTCACTGTAGGAACTGTCTTTTATTCCACATTTTCGACCTCTAGTTTGAATCCCACATATGACCCTTGACCTAGGGCTGTGAAAATTAATCGAAATTCGATTACGGTTTTGATTACAACAGTAAACGATTACAAAATTAGCATAATCGCAAAAAATCGATTATAATTTTTTTTTTTCCTTTTTTTAAATTTTTTTCCTTTTTTTTCAAATTATTTTTTTGATGGATTTTTGTCTTTTTTTGCTGGATTTTTGTCACTTTTTTAATGGATTTTTGTCACTTTTATGATGGATTTTTTTCTTTCTTTTAATGGATTTTTGTCTTTTTTGATGGATTTTTTTTCATTTTTTTAATTGATTTTTGTCACTTTTTTGATGGATTTTTGTCATTTTTTGATGGATTTTTCTCTTTTTTTGCTGGATTTTTGTCACTTTTTTGATGGATTTTTTTAAAGGCAACAAATAATCGTTTGAATAATCGTGATTTCAATTATGACCAAAATAATCGTGATTATTATTTTTTCAATAATCGAGCAGCCCTACCTTGACCTCTGACCACTGTGTACTCGTTTCAGGAAATCACCCGACAATCCGAGAACGCCTTCTTCAGACAGATGTTTACGGTGGGTTTCTGATCAGTCAGTTCAGTGTCAGTTTTTACGACTAGGAGTAGAATTACTTTAAGAAATCTTTTGTGTTTGTGTTGATCAGCTGATTATTGTAGTGAAAGTTCATTAACGGGCGCTTATTGAGAGACTGTGCGATGCTTTTCCTGCAGCTGTCGGCCACCAGGAATCTTTACGGGGACGGACCCTACACTGTGTTTGTTCCCGTGGAGGAAACCAACAACCTCACCACGGTAAGCACCTCATGCCTTTAGCTCGTGCTTCTTCACTGCTTTGGGCCCGAACTAGTGATGGGCAAAAAACCCGGCGTTTCGCAAACAGCGAAGACAGAAGACTAATGTGTGGAATAAACACCAGCTCAGAGTCAAAGATCACACCAGGTTCATCACCTGTGAGGAAGGATTCAGAGACAGTGACTGTAGTTTGGGAAAAGTCTCTCTCTCGATGATTAACATTACAGTTTTGTCCTGGTTAAGCTGGGGAAAGTTTTCTGCCATCCAGAATCTGATTCTAAAATGTAAAATATTCTATTGGCCTGGTGTCATCAGGAGACATGGAGATGTTTAACTGTATCATCAGCATAACTGTGAACGTGACCCCGTGTCTCCTGATGACATCACCAAGAGGGAGCATGTAAGGATTAAAAAGCACTGGGCCTAAAATCGAACCCTGGGGAACACCACATGTGATTTTATGGACCTTAGAGGAGCAGGTTTCCAGTACATAAAACATATATATGGGAGGTTTTAAATGTTGTAATCTGTAAAGCACTTTGTGATGCCTTTCGGCAGGGGCGGACTGGCCACGTGTCCTTACTCTGACCCCCGGGCGAAACCGAGCTTTACCCAAATCTAAAACCTCTTAACTCCCGCCTGAACCGAGAGGATCTTTTTCCTCACGTCATCACATTTTTTTTCCCCATCTTTTTTTTTTGCTGGGTATTCAACTCATTTTTGTCACATTTTTTTTGTCATTTTTTTGTGATTTTTTTTTCATCAGATTTTTGTCACTTTTTTTTGTCATTTTTTGGTCAAATTTCTGTCATTTTTTCGTCCATTTTTTAATCAAATTTTTGTCACATTTTTAGTCATTTTTTTGTCTTTTTTTCATCAATTTTTCGTCACATTTCCATCATTGTTTTCGTCTCAGTTTTGTCGCTATTTCCACACCTTTTTTCCAGAAGCTGTTGGACTGGGGTAAAGCCAGACTGGAGAAAATGTGCTCGGTTCAGGCGGGAGTTGAGGGGTTAAAAGAAAAATGTGCAGGAAAAAGCAACAAAAAAGTGACAAAAACGTGACGACAAGAGACAAAAACAGGCCAAAAAGCCACAAAAAAGTAATGAGAAAGAAACAAAATGCAGCGACAACGTGACAAAAAGTTACCATCACTTTTCTAAGGGGTGAAGCTCTAAACCACGAGTGTTTTCTGGTCCATACTTGTAAACCCTAAGTGATAAGTAAATGTTTCTCAAAGCCCTGACTCTCCCCCCTCTCTCCTCCAGGTGACCCAGTGGATGGACAACGGGCGGCTCGGGGACATGGTTCGGTATCACATAGTCTCCTGTGAGAGCCTGAGCTTCAACGACCTCAAAAGTACAGACCGAGTCATCAGCCAATCAGGATACACGCTCCGCTTCAGCTACAAGCAGGTGACCAACCAGGGCACACAGTCTGTACGCCCCCCGCCTTCCAACAGAGGTACTGCAGGCTCTACTGCTGGTCATCTCTGCGTGGGATCGTGATGTACATGTGCGATATACATGTGTGATATACATGTGTGATATACATGTGTGATATACATGTGTGATATACATGTGTAGCCCATTCCGTTTGTGAGATGGGGGAGGAGACACAATCTGGCAACCGGGTCGTAGAAACAGAAGCAAAATCATTAATATGAATAATAACGGTCCCAAAATTGAACCTTGTGGTGCACCATGCTCCACGGAATGCCTTTTAGATTCATGTTTTTTTTTCATACTGGGCTTTACCCGAATCTAAAAGCTTCTCGACTGGAGAGCAACAATGTAACGCCTCATTTGAAAGCTAAGACCTACAAAAGTGACGGAAACTTTTCGTCACGTCGCCACATTTTTGTCATGTTTTTGTTGTTTTCTAACCTCTTACCTCCCGCCAAAACCAAATGCATTCTCTCCTCTCTCGCCATTGTCGTCACTTATGTGTTTTTGTCACTTTTTTATGGCGCTTTTGTTACTTTTTTGCTGGATTTTTGTCGCTTTTTTGCTGGATTTTTGTCACTTTTTTGCTGGATTTTTGTCGCTTTTTTGCTGGATTTTTGTCACTTTTTTGCTGGATTTTTGTCACTTTTTTGCTGGATTTTTGTCACTTTTTTCCTGGATTTTTGTCACTTTTTTCCTGGATTTTTGTCGCTTTTTTGCTGGATTTTTGTCATTTTTATGCTGGATTTTTGTCACTTTTTTGCTGGATTTTTGTCATTTTTTTGCTGGATTTTTGTCATTTTTTTGCTGGATTTTTGTCACTTTTTTGCTGGATTTTTGTCATTTTTTTGCTGGATTTTTGTCACTTTTTTGCTGGATTTTTGTCATTTTTTTCCTGATTTTGTGTCACTTTTTTGCTGGATTTTTGTCACTTTTTTGCTGGATTTTTGTCACTTTTTTGCTGGATTTTTGTCATTTTTTTCCTGGATTTTTGTCACTTTTTTGCTGGATTTTTGTCATTTTTTTCCTGATTTTGTGTCACTTTTTTGCTGGATTTTTGTCACTTTTTTTGATTGATTTTTGTCACTTTTTTGCTGGATTTTTGTCACTTTTTTGCTGGATTTTTGTCACTTTTTTGATGGATTTTTGTCATTTTTTTGCTGGATTTTTGTCACTTTTTTGCTGGATTTTTGTCATTTTTTTCCTGATTTTGTGTCACTTTTTTGCTGGATTTTTGTCACTTTTTTGCTGGATTTTTGTCACTTTTTTGCTGGATTTTTGTCATTTTTTTGCTGGATTTTTGTCACTTTTTTGCTGGATTTTTGTCACTTTTTTGCTGGATTTTTGTCATTTTTTTCCTGGATTTTTGTCATTTTTTTGCTGGATTTTTGTCATTTTTTTCCTGATTTTTTTGTCACTTTTTTGCTGGATTTTTGTCACTTTTTTGCTGGATTTTTGTCATTTTTTTCCTGGATTTTTGTCATTTTTTTGCTGGATTTTTGTCATTTTTTTCCTGATTTTTTGTCACTTTTTTGCTGGATTTTTGTCACTTTTTTGCTGGATTTTTGTCATTGTTTTGCTGGATTTTTGTCACTTTTTTGCTGGATTTTTGTCACTTTTTTGCTGGATTTTTGTCACTTTTTTGCTGGATTTTTGTCACTTTTTTTTTTGTGAGATGGGGGAGGGGACACAATCTGGTGAAGTAATCTGGCAACCGAGTCTAGAAATGGAAGTAAAGCAGCAAAATGTTTCCATGAGTGATAGAAGTGCTGTGTTGTTATTGTTGTTTGCTGGTGCTCGCACTGACGAGAAGCTCCTGCATTCGATTCGCAGCACATGGAGAGTTTGATTCTTCTCTCCATGAAGGGTGTTCTTCATGCAAAAGGCAAGAAGATACCCGTGAGATGCAAACAGTCACCCGAGGCCCAGCCAAGGGGGAAGTAAAGTCAAACATAAAAGTTTCAGTTGGGGGGGCCCAGGTGTGAGCGACTCCACCGCAGCTGTTTCTTCAGGTTAACCCCTGAACTCCCGCCTGAACCGAGCACATTTTCTCCAGCTCGGCTTTACCCCAATCCAAAAGCTTCTGGAAAAAAGGTGTGAAAATAGCGACAGAACTGAGACAAAAACAAGGATGAAGATGTGCCAAAAATGTGACCAAAAAAAAGACAAAAAATGTGACAAAAAAAGACAAAAAAAAACAAAAAAAGACAAAAAAAAGACAAAAAAGACACACAAAAAAAACAAAAAGACAAAAATGTGACAAAAAAGACAAAAAAAGACAAAAAATGTGACAAAAAAGACAAAAATGTGACAAAAAATGTGACCAAAAAAGACCAAAAAATACAAAAAAAGACAAAAAAACCCACAAAGACAAAAATATGACAAAAAAGACAAAAAAACAAACCAAAAAGACAAAAATGTGACAAAAAATGTGACAAAAAAAGACAAAAAAAAAAAAAAAAGACACAAAAAAAGACAAAAAAGACCAAAAAAAAAACCCAAAAGACAAAAATGTGACAAAAAAGACAACAAAAAAGACAAAAAAAGACAAAAAAAAGACAAAAAATGTGACAAAAAAAGACAAAAAAGACAAAAAAAAAGACAAAAAATGTGACAAAATAGACAAAAAAACAAACCAAAAAGACAAAAATGTGACAAAAAAAGACAAAAGACAAAAAAAAAGACAAAAAAGACAAAAAAAACCCCAAAAAGACAAAAATGTGACAAAAAAGACAACAAAAAAGACAAAAAAAGACCAAAAAAAAGACAAAAATGTGAAAAAAAATGTGACAAAAAACGACCAAAAAAAGACAAATAATGTGACAAAAACTAAGGTAAATAAGTGGTGCCCACGAGTGCCGCATATCGGTGTTTCCTTCCAGGGAAAAGTGTTTCCGGGTTAGTCCTGTTGTGTTGTGATTCTGTGCTGATGTTGTGTCGTTGAGCCTGACTGAGATCCTCGTAATAGCTGCGGAGAATGACTCGCTCTGAGACCAGCCTTCAGTGACCGGCTAATAACCCACACAAAATAGTCCCGTAGTCTGGCAGATTTAGTGACTTTAGTCAATGAAAAACACATTTATTATAAATGTTAGGTTTGTGGGACCCTGGTATAAGCGGATTAAACAACGAGGAGCCGCGTTAGACGTTATAATGCAGGAGGCGGAGTCAAGAACATAATGTCTGCCCCTTATCAACACAAAATCATTTACAGTTCCAGTTCATCTAAATGTTAAACTGTCTCATGCAGCCGTTTCTTTCTTTCTTTCTTTTTTCTTTCTTGTCAAAACACAAAATACAAAATACATAAATAAAGTTGATCTTCTCCTCCGCAGTGTCATATTTTTGTAACATTGATAATTTTACATATTTCTTAAACACATCGATGGACTTACAAGTTTTAACTTTACAATCGAGACCGTCCCACAGACTGAGAAACATCTTTCCTTTCCTGCCGATGGAACCCTGGGTCTGGGCCTTTAATCCCCAGGCCTTTGAACAGCTAAACATCAGGCCCTGTGTTTTTCTCCAGGGCTCGCTGTGGATCAACGACAAGTCTCGGATCATTCGGAGCGACTACACGGCGTCAAACGGACTGATCCACCACATCGACACTCTGCTCACCCCCTACGCGCTCCAGAGCAAGGCTGCGGTCAAAGCCAGTGAGGTGAGGGCGCTTTATGAGGATGAGGATGATGATGATGGTATACTGTATCAACCAGGAGAGAACAGAGGTGAGTCACAGAGGTAAAGACATGACGACTCAAAGGCAAAGGCTGTGATGAGCCAGCACGGGGGGGGCCCAAACCTTTTAGAGCCGCGACCCCCATTATAACAGTTAATTAGGATCGTGACCCCCACCCGGGTCAGACCATGGGAAAAACAGGGACATTCACCCCTTAACTCCCGCCTGAACCGAGCACATTTTCTCCAGTTTGGCTTTACCCCAATCCAAAAAAGGTGAGAAAATAGCGACAGAACTGAGACGAAAAAAAGGATGGAAATGTGACCAAAAAGTGACCAAAAATTGATGAAAAAGTGGCAAAAATGTCACAAGAAATTGACAAAAAATGGATAAAATGTGACAAAAAAAATGACAAAATGTGACACAAAAATTACTAAAATGTGATAAAAACTTGACAAAAAAACGACAAAAATTTTATAAAAATGGACGAAAAAATTAAAAAAAAAATGTGACCAAAAAAATGACCAAAAAAGGACAAAAATGTGACAAAAAACGACAACAAAAAATGATAAAAAATGTGCCAAAAAAAGGCTTAAAATGTGACTAAATTTGCCTTTTTTTTTTGTTGACACATTTTTTTTTTTTTTAAGTTACAAAAATGAGTGTAATACCCCCCAAAAAAATGTTGAACAAAAAAAAATGTGACGTGAGGAAAAAGATCCTCTCGGTTCAGGCGGGAGTTAAGAGGTTAAACTATACAACTCTTAAAAAAACAAAGAAAAAACAATGGTTAAAACAAAAATGAATTAAATTTACAACAAATAATGGCACCCTGGTAAAAGAGCATGTTTGCTACGACACCATAATAATAATATTAAAATATATATTTTATCTCTATGCTCTGGCGACCCCCTAGTGGGTCCCGACCCCCAGGTTAAGAACCCCTGATCTAGCCCAGCCCAAACCCTTTGTCTCCGAGGCCAAAATGAAAAAGTGCCTCTGAGTCGGGGCCAAACACGGCGAAGTCAAGCACGAAAAACACATAACTGCAAATTATGAAGTTACTTTATTTTATTTAGTTTTTATTTCTTCGATGGCCGACATTTGCATTTGATTCTATCTATGGAAATAACATGTTATATTAAAACAAATGGTAACTATGGCAAAAGCTTCTAGTAAAACAAAATCAACAATTGCAGCAATTTAGTGCAAAAATAAACACCTGTATCTGCAGCAGCTACAGTGACTTTACCTCATTCGTTCACTCAATGAAAATGCCACATTAGATTATTTTATTTATTTATTTTATTAAAGGGACTATAAGGAGTTTAAAAATGTTAAATTTAAGTATTTTCCTCCCCCTACATGTTCCAGTCATGTCCTAATGTGTAGAATGAGCTCAGACCTGTTCACCACAACTGCCTCTAAAATCCTGTACGGTCACTCAAAAATGTGTCACTTCGACCCGAATTGCCGTCATGCACGAGCTTAATATAGAAGGTGCAGTTACACATATGGCCTGAGGTGGCAGTAGCGAGTATAAAATGGCGAACTTGCTTCCAGCCCCTTTAAGTGTCAGTTCAGCATCAATTCTTTTATAAGTCAGTTTTTAACATATACTGTTGTTTGCAATAAAAGTTGGAAAACTGTGAAAGTTGATGCTACAACACTCTGTAATAAATAATAATGTAACAATGTAATCTATAATAGAAAACGCATCTATAATAGAAAACGCATCTATAATAGAAAACGCAATCTCAATGGCCGCCGCCTGGGCGCCGCCATGTTTATTTCCCATACCGACTTTGAAGCTAAGCAGGGAAGGGCCTGGTTAGGACTGGGATGGGAGACCGTTTGGGAACACCAGGAAGCCTGGCGACAGTACTGAGTGTGTGCGTGGTTGGTGGTGGGGGCTGATGTGCGCAGTGGAGTGAATGAATACAGCAACAAATTGTACACCGACGAGCGTCTGGAAAAGCGCTATATAAGACTTGCCATGTTCATTTCCCAAAAATCCGCGGCCGGCCCTCACGTGGCGGTCCCTCCGCTCGCGGGCATTGGCCAGAGGCCACCAGGTGACCGTCCCACCGGCCGCGGGTATTGACCACGGGTCCATATGGACCGCGGTGCTGCTGACCGAGGACAACCCGCCGTCACAACAACGCGAGTGCACGAGATCTGACTGCCGTGCGTGTGTGCGCATCCAAACAGGGCGATGTGTTCGCGTGTGTGTGTGTATGTGTGCGCGTGCATCCAAACAGGGCGATGTGTGTCATCGTCACTCACCGCTAACCTGCAGCTGTAGACACTCCGCACAGGGACAGTTACATCCTCCAAAACACATCTGCGTCTCTTTGTTTAAGTCTCTCCTGCAGTGACCGAGGCTGTGGTTCATTATAGATCCAGTGCTGCGTAATGTCAGAGGCTCAGACACATGCGTAAGATCCAATCCTGGCCGTATTCCGTCTCCAAAGTTTTGTCTCCGAAAAAAAGTACACACAGAAACACGAGCTTCAAATGAAACGCGCTGCTCCGAGAGCTTCAGCCTCCGTGTGCGGAAAGCGAAACTGAAACTACCACTTAACGAGCGCATGGCCTGCACTGTAGCTTTTTCTTGAATTTTATGTATTTTTTAACTTTGCTGCTGTACCATTTCTTTTCTATTTTTTCTTTACATTCTATAAAGCGGCTTTGAAAGCATTGCCAATTGTATTCAAAGGATATAAATACTGTCTAATCAAAAACAACTTATTCTTTTTTAGATTGCACTTACACCGTGATGCACCAAACCACGTGTCCTTTACCGTGAACCGAACCGTTAGAGCTGAACCCCTAATATTAATCCATAGGCCTACATGTTCCACTGTCTCTTGAATTCTATTCCCTGAGTTTATCGAACATATTGTCGTTGTAGTTTATACAAGGGAGCACAGGTGCATCAAACACTCCAATTGCAGTTTGTTTGAAATAATTTTTAGCATTCATTACTTTACACATTTGTAGTGGCCATAGTTTTAGGAATGGGTTGGGAACCACTGGTCTACTTACTGCGGGTCTACAGCTATTCTGAGTGACGGGTTGTAGGGACTATACTGGACATTTCTTTGTAATAACTCATAATCTCTGAATATCAAATGTGGAGACTAGCGAGTACCAGCTAGTAATAATAATAAATACCAAGACACCACAACAGTGTTTCCTTAACTTTGTGAAAGGAGTGAAACAGCGCCCCCAATTTGACGCTGGTGGTCAAAAAGTGAACTGCATCGATATTCACCATTGAGAATGAATGGAAGAGAGTTAGTATTAACCACACGCGAGAGAGTTAGTATAAATCCCACCTCCTGAAAGTGCACACTGTCGTTGTGTCCTTGGGCAAGACACTTCACCCACATTGCCCCCAGTGTCTGCGTGCACTGGTGTATGAATGAGAGTATGAATGGGTGAGTGGATCCTTGCTGTAAAGCGCTTTGAGTGCCTAACGTAGGTGGAAAAGCGCTGTATAAGTTGAGTCCATTTACCATTTACGCAGCACAAAGGGAGGTCGGTGGGCCAAATTTGGCCCGCGGGCCCCACTTTGGGCCCCGCTGAGCTAGCTGGTGTCAAGAGTGCAGAACGAGGTAGAAAACACCGTATTCATGGCTGGTCTTTGCTACAGCTGGTTTAAACTAACCATTGTTTTTTCTTATAGATGAACATCACTGAAGCTGCTTCATTTTATGGCTACACAAAGTTCTACAAACTCATCGAGGTAACGCGGCTCTGGGACTAACTGGATTAAATGTGGGGTTTATTTAAAGAAATCAGGGCTCGCAGTTCGCCTTTATCCAAACGGTGGAAACTGGAGATGATGAAATGTATGAATAACGCGTTCAGATGTGCAGCACTTTGGAAATGCTTTGTTTTTAATAAGAAATAAAGTGGATTGGACTGGAGAGAGGGAAGACTGTCAGCGTTTGAATGGCTGAATTGTGTTTACAAAGCCATGAGTGCACATTACAATATTTTATTGAACGATTATGTTTGTGAGAAAGTGTGATGTTGATGACCACAACGTCACATCTTTTCTCTTTTTTGTGACTGAGCCAACACAAGAAACAGCACAACAGTAGAGCAGGCCATGCAAGGAACTGGCACAATGTATTATTTAAATAAGCTTCGTTGTTTGTATTAGTTTTACTTTCTTATTAGTGGGAGCTCCCTTTATAACCCCTTTGCTGTGCTGTAGACCTCCGGGCTCCTGCCTGTCCTAGCGCTGTCCATTCACAGGCCCTTCACCATGTTCTGGCCTTCAGACAAGGCTCTGACAGCACTTCCTGTGGAGCGGCAGCGCTGGCTCACCAGTCCTGACCACCAGGAGGAGCTGATGGCCATTGTCAAAGGACACATCATACGCAACTCCAAGGTACAACTGCCCTGATTATGACCAATGTTTGCTCATAATCAAAGTCCAATGAATCGACCCAGATGGACGTTTTCAGATCTGTTCTCCGGGTCTTAAAGGGATCAGGATTTTTGTATTATGCAAAATGGACTTTTTCCAGCTTTCCATCATGTTATTCTGTCACTCCCTCATTAAAAACATGGCTGAAGTGTTGCCTTGGCACATTCACGTATTTTTGAGTAATCTGTAAAAACTCTGATGGCGGCCATTTTAGGGATAGGTTTGCCTGAGTCCTCCTAGGAACGCCCCCACCTCCTGGAGACGCCTCCGAGCTTTGGTCACCAGCCGAGTAACCGACCACTGCTCCTCAGCAGAACCCCCTCCCCACTGATGCCACAGACAGCGTGTGGAGGGGGCGTGTCTAAAGGCTCAGAGGTTCCTCTTAACTCCCGCCTGAACCGAAAGGATCTTTTTCCTCACGTCAACACATTTTTTTCTCCATTTTTTTGTTGGGTATTCAACTCATTTTTGTAACTTTTCGTCATTTTTTTGTCGCATTTTTTTCATTTTTTGTCACATTTTTGTCACATTTTTGTCACATTTTTGTCTTTTTGTGTCATTTTTTTGTCACATTTTTGTCATTTTTTTGTCACATTTTTGTCATTTTTTTGTCACATTTTTGTCATTTTTTTGTCACATTTTTGTCATTTTTTTGTCACTTTTTTGTCATTTTTTTGTCACATTTTTGTCTTTTTTTGTCACATTTTTGTCATTTTTTTGTCACATTTTTGTCTTTTTTTGTCACATTTTTGGTCATTTTTTTGTCACATTTTTGTCATTTTTTGTCACATTTTTGTCATTTTTTTGTCACATTTTTGTCATTTTTTTGTCACATTTTTGTCTTTTTTTGTCACATTTTTGTCATTTTTTTGTCACATTTTTGTCTTTTTTTGTCACATTTTTGGTCATTTTTTTGTCACATTTTTGTCATTTTTTGTCACATTTTTGTCATTTTTTTGTCACATTTTTGTCATTTTTTTGTTGTATTTTTGTCATTTTTTGGTCATTTTTTTGTCACATTTTTGTCATTTTTTTGTCGCATTTTTGTCTTTTTTTGTCACTTTTTTGTCATTTTTTTGTTGTATTTTTATCACATTTTTTGCCACTTTTTCATACATTTTTCGTCACTTTTTCATCACATTACCATCCTTGTTTTTGTCTCAGTTTTGTTGCTCTTTTCTCACCTTTTTTCCAGAAGCTTTTGGATTGGGCTAAAGCCAATCTGGAGAAAATGTGCTCGGTTCAGGCAGGAGTTAAGAGGTTAAAGAGACAGAGGCCTATTTCAAGACATTCACTACAGCCATTTTGAGAGAGACATTTTATACAAGGCAGTTATTCTAATTTACTGCATTTACAGACCAGCAGAAGGTTTGTCATCATTGTAGTGTGATATAGATGGTGCTGTGTGACTGAAAAAAGCAGAAAACCCCCTCTTTAGTATCACGACAGCACCATCCATGTGTCTCTAATGTGTGTGTAGGTGATGGGGATCAGTAATCCTGACAAGTACCAGTCGTCTTATCGAACCATGCACGGATCAGTCATCAATTACAGCTGCGACAAGAAACTGGTGGTAAGAAAACTGCGCTTCTATGACCCCACTGCAGAGCCGCGATGTTGACGGTTTGTTTTTCAGGGGAACATTTTGCTGAATGACAATGGGGCGCAGGTCACGGAGCGGTACATGATGTTCACCGACGGCATGGCCTACGGCATCGACCAGCTGCTGGAGCCCCCGGGTCTGGGAGCGCACTGTGACGGGCTCGAGAACAAGACCACATACGTGAGTCACATTCACAAGGCATCTCGTCAGGTTTGACCTCTGAACTCCCGCCTGAGCGGATCACGTTTTCTACAGTCTGGCGTTAACCGAATCAGAAAGCTTCTCGGGGAAAAAAGCACCGAAATAGCCACAGAAAATGAGAAGAAAAGAAGGATGTAAACGCGACAAAAATGTGACAAAAATTCAACAAAAAAATGAAAAAAATTCAACAAAAATGTGAAAAAAATTCAACAAAAATGTGACAAAAAAATTACAAAAATTCAACAAAAATTCAACAAAAATTCAACAAAAATTCAACAAAAATTCAACAAAAATTCAACAAAAAAATGAAAAAAATTCAACAAAAATGTGACAAAAATTCAACAAAAAGTGACAAAAAACTCAACCTCAAAGTGAAAAAAATTCAACAAAAATTCAACACAAAAATGACAAAAATTCAACAAAAGTTCAATAAAAATGTGACAAAAATTCAACAAAAATTCAACAAAGAAATGACAAAAATTCAACAAAAAATCTACAAAAATGTGACTAAAAATGACAAAAATTCAACAAAAATGTGACAAAAAATGACAAAAATGTGAAAAAAATTCAACAAAAGTTCAACAAAAATGTGACAAAAACTCAACAAAAAAATGACAAAAATTCAACAAAAATGTGACAAAAATTCACCAAAATTCAACAAAAATTCAACGAAAATTCAACAAAAAAAAAGACAAAAATTCAACAACAAAAAAAGACAAAAATTCAACAAAAATTCAACAAAAATTCAACAAAAAAAATGACAAAAATTCAACAAAAATTCATCAAAAAGTGAAAAAAAAAAATACAAAAGTTGACACAGCAATAACGCGAGGAAAAATATCACTTTTGTGGGTCTTAGCTTTCAAATGAGGCGTCACACAGGCCTATATAACAGCCAAAGAGCATTTGGTGTAGGCGGGTGGTCAGAGGTTAAGTATCTGCCTTTTATTCTAAGCAGTTTTGTAATTACTTCTTACTCCTCGTAGTAACAATAGGTTCAGCAATATTACCACTAACATTGTTAAATATGAAGTGATGATCTTTGTTTACACGGCCGTCAAACGCCGGTTCTTGTGCCCCCTGGTGTCAGTGTTTTGTTGTTTCAGGGCCGATGTGGGCGCTGCCTGTTGCCTCCGTCCTGTCGCTTCAGAAACATCGACACGGTCAGAGTTCACTCACTTTCAGCATTATTATCAAACTGAAGAAGTAGAATTTTACTCTGCTGCAGTGGCGTGTCATGGGGTTTCATTCAGGGCCTTCGGGAACATTCACTTTACAGAAACACGCGACACATGACAGGCGGGGACGGGCGTGTTTACATGTACAGTAGGCTCGGCTTTGGGGCCAGGACTCCCCTCAAAAACGGATTCTGGTTAAAAAAAAAATGGTGCAATCACGCTTTTATTATTTCTGACTACATTTGCTGGGAGTAAGAAGCGCTTGGCAGATTCCTGACGAGCGCTGTGTGTTTCCTCAGGGGCGGGTGGAGACCTGCAGCCTCTCGTCCAGCCGCTACAGATACAGATACACTCTGGACTTGGACCTGTCCCCGTTTGGGCGCAGAGGCTGTAAAAGAGTGTGTCAGTATCCCTCGTGGACCCAGCAGTGCTGCAAGAACCACTACGGCCGGGACTGCACTGGTAACTCCAGCAGGGTTTCCTGTATGAAAAGATATAGTGGAATATGCACGTCTACTGCAACATGGAGCTCACAATAGTACAAAGTCTGAATGAGTCTGATCATTGGGTGTTAGAATTGTTAAATGGGAACTTCCGCTCATAAATCTGTCCTCTGATCGACCGCCTCTGTCTGACGTCAGCGTGTCCGGGCGGAGTCGAGTCCCCCTGCGGTTTCCACGGGAAATGCGATGACGGGATTAAAGGCATGGGCGGGTGCGTCTGTGAGAAGAACTTCAGAGGAGACTCCTGCGAACTGTGTGTCCCCGACCACTACGGACCCAACTGCACAGGTACGGCCCCCCAGTTTCTCCATAGAACATGTGCCCGACCACTACGGACCCAACTGCACAGGTACCGCCCCCCAGTTTCTCCATAGAACCTGTCCCCGACCACTACGGACCCAACTGCACAGGTACCGCCCCCCAGTTTCTCCATAGAACATGTTCCCGACCACTACGGACCCAACTGCACAGGTACGGCCCCCCAGTTTCTCCATAGAACATGTGCCCGACCACTACGGACCCAACTGCACAGGTACCGCCCCCCAGTTTCTCCATAGAACCTGTCCCCGACCACTACGGACCCAACTGCACAGGTACCGCCCCCCAGTTTCTCCATAGAACATGTCCCCGACCACTACGGACCCAACTGCACAGGTACCGCCCCCCAGTTTCTCCATAGAACCTGCCCCATTCTCAGATGGGACAGGGAGGAGACAGTGAAAAACTTTCAAAGGAGCAGGCGACTGTTTTTACATAGTGAGGTGTGTTCTTACCTGAGCGTAGACACATTTTTGTAACTGTTTTGGATTTTATCAAATAGTTATTTTTTTGTCACTTTTTGTCACATGTTCATCATTTTTTCATCATTTTTAGTCAAAATTTTGTCATTTTTTTGGTCAATTTTTGGTCATTTTTTGGTCATTTTTTTTGTCCATTTTTTGTCCATTTTTTGTCCATTTTTTGTCATTTTTCATCATTTTTCTGTCATATTTTTTTGTCATTTTTTTGTCCATTTTTTGTCAAGTTTTTGTCCATTTTTTGACTTTTTTGTCAATTTTTTCGTCATTTTTCATCATTTTTCTGTCATTTTTTTTTGTCATTTTTTTGTCAATTTTTTGTTAAGTTTTTGTCAATTTTTTGACTTTTTTGTCAATTTTTTCGTCATTTTTCGGTCATTTTTTGGTCATTTTTTTGTCCATTTTCTGTCCATTTTTTTTTTTTTTTGTCGTCAATTTTTCATATTTTTTTGTCATTTTTTGTCCATTTTTTGTCCGTTTTTTGTCAATTTTTTGTCTTTTTTTGTCCATTTTTCGTCCGGTTTTTTTGTCATTTTTTTGTCTTTTTTTGCATTATTGCCACATTCATTTTTTTTGTCACATTTTTTTCATTTTTTGTCAAATGTTTGTAATTTTTTCGTCAATTTTTTGTCAATTTCTTGTGACATTTTTGCCACTTTTCCATCAAGTTTTCGTCATTTTTTTGTCACATTTCCATCATTGTTTTCGTCTCAGTTCTGTCGCTGTTTTCTCACCTTTTTTCTCACCTTGTTTACGTGACTGAGGGCACGCGTGAAGACCAGACAGGTACACATGAACTCGTCTAAGCTCAGGTAAGAACATGCCTCAGTGTGTAAAAACGGTGGCCTGTTCCTTTAACCCCTTAACTCCCACCTGAACCGAGCACATTTTCTCTAGTTTGGCTTTACCCCAATCCAAAAGCTTCTGGAAAACAGGTGAGAAAATAGCAACAAAACTGAGACAATATCAATGAAGATGCGACGAAAAAGTGACGAAAAAATTGACAAAAAAGGACCAAAAAAATGATGAAATATTGGCAAAAATTTGACAAAAGATTGACAAAAAAAGGACAAAGACAGAAAGTGACAAAAAATTACGAAAAATGTACAAAAAAACGACGAAAAATTTACAAAAAAATGACGAAAAAATGATGAAACATTTACAAAAAATGACAAAAAAATTACAAAAAAATGACAAAAAATGACAAAAAAAAATGACAAAAAAACGACAAAAAAATTGTCAAAAAATTACAAAACATTTACAAAAAAATGACTAAAAAATGATGAAAAAATGATGAAAAAATGATGAAAAATGTCAAAAATTGACAAAAAAATTACTATTTGATAAAAAAATTACAAAAAATTGTTGAAAACCCCCCAACAAATGATGAAAAAACAAATCTGATGACGATGAGTTTTGTAGCTTTCATATGAGGCGTTACACTGGCCTACAGGATTTGGGTAAAGCTGAACTGGAGAAAATGCTCTCGGTTCAGGCGGGAGTTAAGAGGTTAAAGAAATTCACACATTTTGGATTGATCATTTGCATTTGGGGAGGGACTTAGCCAAGCCTTCCCCTCTCAGTGGCTGAAACCTCAGTGTTGCTGATGAAGCCTTTTTTGCTCCTCCCTCTGTGTCTTCACCCTTTCACCTTCATCGCCTCTCCTTTCTCCATGTCCGCTGTGAATCTGAGAACCACTGAAGTAACACATTCAGTCACATTAACTGGAGGCTGTTCTGATGCTGGGGTCTGATTTTGTGATGTCTTAGATTTTCCAGACATCGGTATCAGTGAGAACATACGCCTTTGTGGTATTTTTAGTTTGAACACCAACAGATGTTTATTGTGCTACTCAATGGCCGAGGAAAGCACTTCTTTAACCTCTTAACTCCCGCCTGAACCGAGAGGATCTTTTTCCTCACGTCACCAGATTTTTTTTCCATCGTTTTTTTTTCACTCATTTTTGTCATTTTTTCGTCCATTTTTTAAAATCAGATTATTGTCACATTTTTTGGTAATTTTTTTGGCAATTTTTTTGGTCATTTTTTTGGTCATTTTTTTGGTCATTTTTTTGGTCATTTTTTTGGTCAAATTTTTATCCAATTTTTGTATATTTTTGTAATTTTTTGCCACATTTTGGACATTTTTTTTGTCATTTTTTGTCAGATTTCTGTCATTTTTTCGTCCATTTTTTATCAATTTTTTGTCATTTTTTGTCACATTTTTGTCATTTATTTTGTCACATTTTTTTTCATTTTTCGTCAATTTTTTGTCAATTTCTTGTGACATTTTTGCCACTTTTCCATCAAGTTTTCGTCTCGGTTCTGTCGCTATTCTCACACCTTTTTTCCAGAAGCTTTTGGATTGGGGTAAAGCCAAACTGGAGAAAATGTGCTCGGTTCAGGCGGGAGTTAAGGGGTTAAGTCACCACCGCGGGGGCTGATATTGCTGCGACACCACCCCCTAGTGGCTACAGGCGACTCCAGAAGGTTTGCTCTCTGTAATACGGAACTCAACACTTTTCAAAAACAACAAGCTTGGCTCCAAAGACTTTTATTTTCGAGAAATACTGTTTCCTCCTGATACAACTCTTATATGTCATAGAAGAGTTTGTTCCCTCCTCGGTGCTGGTCTGTAGCGCCGCGTGCCAGATGTTTTGTGTGTTGCTGATGGGCCTGTTTTTCAGCCTGCGCCTGCACAAACCGAGGCTCCTGCGAGGACGGACTGGAGGGATCTGGAGTCTGTGTCTGTGAGAGCGGCTGGACCGGAGACCGCTGCCAAACAGAGCTCAGTCAGTACCACACCACACCACGCCAACTTTATTTATAAAGCACTTTAAGAACTGTACAGTGGCCACAGAAACAGACACAAATATTTACAGTAAAAAATATGAGGAAAAAAGTACAACAACAACAGCAGCAGCATCAATTTGTGTTAAACGCCAGAGAAAAAAAGGTGCGTTTTTAGGAGAGATTTGAAAACAGGGACTGGGCCGGTCTGATCTCTGATGGAGCTGGTTCCACAGAGAAGGCCCGAGCTCCCCGAAGTTTGCGCTTGGTGTTTGGGACGACCAGGTGCAGCTGATCCGCTGACCTGAGAGCACGAGGGGGGGGCTGAGGCTGAATCAGGTCAGACAGGAGGGGGCGGGGCCATTCAGGCTTTTAAAAGTAAAGAGAAGAACTTTGAAATCAACTCTAAATCTGACTGGGAGCCAATGGAGCGCTAACCTGGCTAACTCCAGGCTGCTGTGTGCGCTCGATATATTTGGAACTGCACAACAGCCTGGGGACCATGGCCCAAATTTTCGCCTGGATTTGGGAACCAATCACAGAGCGAGGAGGGACGCAAGACGATGACGAGCTATTCGATATACGGAAGCTTGTAGTTTATTTACGGATAAAAGAAAAAAGTGTATTTACGGATCCAACATGACAGCAGCAGACACGATGGGATTTTTCGATCAAGCTTTAGACCTTGTTCTAAATAATTTAGCTCGAAAGTTTACAGCAGGTTCGTCATACGTCATCTCATACGATGATACGATTGGCCGTGGCCTCGTGCAGACGCATCATAGACGTTCGTATCGCCCAATAAACGACTCTGGACGATCGTAAACCACACCTCTCCTACGAGAAAAGGAATTGGTGTCCCCAGACTAAACATCACTTGTGATTTTAGTCTGGTGTTAGCCAGGCTAATGGAGCGAAGCTAAAACCGCTGAGATCTGGTCATGTTTCCGTGTCCCTGTTAAAAGCCGAGCTGCAGCGTTCTGAACGAGAGCGCCCCCTGGCTCACACCAGCATAAAGGCCGTTACAGTAATCCAACCTGGTCGTCACAAAGGCAGGTGTTACAGTCTCAAAATGCTGCCTTGATAAAATGGACTTCAATTTCGACAGTTTTCTTAAGTGGAAAAAACTGGACTTAAAGGGGCTGGAAGCAAGTTCGCCATTTTATACTCACTACTGCCACCTCTGGCCATATGTGTAACTGCACCTTCTATATTAAGCTCGTGCATGGCGGCAATTCGGGCCGAAGTGTTACATTTTTGAGTGACCGTACAGGATTTTAGAGGCCGTTGTGGTGAACAGGTCTGAGCTCATTCTACACATTAGGACATGGCTGGAACGTGTAGGTGGAGGAAAATACTTAATTTTAACATTTTTAAACTCCTTATAGTCCCTTTAACGACTGCGTTGATTTGTTTCTCAAATTTGAGTTCAGGATCGACTCTTTACGCCCAAATCGGAAACAACCGGCTTGATAAAATCCGACAAAAAGCCAAGGTCAGGAGGGGGGCAGCTAGGGCCACGAGGGTCGAAAACCATGATGAAACATGACCTGATTTAGGCATAAAAAGTGAAGGGCCGTCCATGCTTTGATATCGCTGATGCAGTGGAGGAGGGGCCTAACAGCATGTGGATCACCCGTCTTTAAAGGCAGATAGATCTGACCGTCATCGGCAGAGCAGTGAAAAGTCATGCCATGTTTTCTCAGAATGGAACCAAGTGGGAGCATGTACAAGGAAAACAATAAAGGGCCAACCAGTACAACCACAAAACACCGCATCACACTCCATTACTTCCACTGTCCAGAGCAAAGCATCACCGTAACGCGGCGATGTCACGTGTGTTGGTCACAGGTTCGATTCCCGAGGAGTGCAGACAGTGTCACGGGGACGCTCAGTGTGAACCGGGCTCCGGCTGCAGCTGCAAACCGGGATTTCAGGGCAACGGGACCTTCTGTGAACCTCTGCCACGTGAGTCTGAGGCGAATCACAGCCTCTAAGCGCTAACGCTAGCAACTGATCCTTAACCTTTGACCTGGGGTCGACTGTTAGATCTGTGCAGTTCGGGAACTAGAGCTTCAGCTGCATTTTGAACAATCCGTCCTTAAACAGGGGAAAGGGAAGTGACATCACCAACAGCTGTTTTTCTTCTTCTTTAAAGTTATTGGTGGAACAAAAGCACACGTCGCCCCCTAGTGTCCAACAACAACACAGTGTCCAAACAAAGACATTTAAGGAGAAAACAAATCTAAATGATCCAAACATTTCCCTTTAGTGTTATTTTATCTCAACAGCTGTTTCATAAAGCTACAGCAGCAAATGATCCATGAGGCTTAAGTAAGGATTAAACATCTCGGAGCCGCATTAGACGGTTCTAACGCCCGACACAGTGTTGTTCCTCCTGCATTATAACGTCTAACGCGGCTCCTCGTTGTTTAATCCGCTTATACCAGGGTCCCACAAACCTAACATTTATAATAAATGTGTTTTTCATTGACTAAAGTCACTAAATCTGCCAGACTACGGGACTATTTTGTGTGGGTTATTAGCCGGTCACTGAAGGCTGGTCTCAGAGCGAGTCATTCTCCGCAGCTATTACGAGGATCTCAGTCAGGCTCAACGACACAACATCAGCACAGAATCACAACACAACAGGACTAACCCGGAAACACTTTTCCCTGGAGGGAAACACCGATATGCGGCACTCGTGGGCAGGAGTTATTTACCTTTTACAAGGTTTAACCTGAAGCTAAAGCTAGCTAGCTCAACCAGCTCAACTGTTTATGGAAACAGCTGCGGTGGAGTCGCTCACACCTGGGCCCCCCCAACTCAAACTTTTATGTTTGACTTTACTAATCCAGACAAAGATGCTTCAATGCAGGATCATTTTATGTACGCCTGAAAATGATCCTCTACAAACATTTAGCAAACACTAAATCCATCTCATACGTTCCTGTCAGTCACTAATTACGCCTTTATCTGATTCAGCTGTGTCAGGCGTTGCTATGGCGACGCCACAGCGGAGTGATATCCCAGTGATTTAACTAACGGACTACGTGTGCGGTTATACCAAAATAATGCACCAGCCAATCAGAGTCCAGTATCACCCAGACCATGGTGTAAAGCCGTACTAAGTAACGTGTTTACCTTAATAAATCCTCCCCGTAGTCCCTGTGGGGGTGATACAAGTGTTTATGGGATGATTGGAGGGTCTTTCATCGCCCCCTGGTGTCTCTGGACAGAAAACCATGTTTGCAACTTGTCTGCCTACCGGTCCAGAGAAAGCAATACACACTAATGGAATCACGAAGAAGAAGCTAACATGCTAACGGGCAAAGCTAACTGTGGCTAACGTCACTTTAAACAGTATTTACAGCCAAGTTTGACTGAAAAAAAATATTTCCATTGTATAATTGGATGCACAGTAACCCTCTCTCCCTTCGTCTTTCCTGTCAGCGTAGTATTTACTCTCCAAGGCGATTAATAAGTTAAATAATCGTAACTTGCTACGACACCTGCAGTTGCGCTTATGGCCTCTAGAGGGAAGAGTTACTTCATTTAAATTTATGACTGAGGGAGCTCTTTAACCTCTTCACTCCCGCCTTTTTCCTGTAACAGGCTGTAACAGGACAACACCACGACAAACCAATGAAGCAGCGTGACATCAAGGCTTTGCTATGTCTAAACAAGCTCTAACCAGAGCCGTGGGAAGATGTTTTAGTTAGGGGGCGCTGAGGGACAAAATGTGCCCCCAAAATACTGTTTCTGTGCTTAATCCTATTTATTAACCTCTTAACTCCCGCCTGAACCGAGAGCATTTTCTCCAGTTCAGCTTTACCCAAATCCTGTAGGCCAGTGTAACGCCTCATTTCGTTACTTTTTTGTCACTTTTTCGTCAAATTATTCACATTTTTTTTGTAAATTTTTTTGTCAATTTCTCTTCAAATTATTTGCATTTTTTGTCAAATTCTTATCGTTTTTTGTCAAATTTTTCTCACTTTTTTGTCCATTTTTTGTCCATTTTTGTCATTTTTTGGTAAATTTTTTGTCACTTTTTTGTCACTTTTTCGTCACTTTTTCGTCCATTTTTTCTCAATTTTTCATCAAATTTTTGTCCATTTTTGTTATTTTTTATTGAATTTTTTGTCACTTTTTTTTTCATTTTTTCTCCATTTTTCATCAAATTTTTGTCACTTTTTGTCACTTTTTTGTAAATTTTTTGTAACTGTTTTCTCACTTTTTTGTCACATTTTCATCCTTGTTTTCGTCTCAGTTTTGTCGCTATTTTCACACCTTTGTTTCCAGAAGCTTTTGGACTGGGGTAAAGCTGGAGAAAATGTGCTCAGTTCAGGTGGGAGTTAAGGGGTTAATATTGCCTGCAGTTCACAAACTATCCACGAGGGGGTGCTGCAGCGCCCTCAGCACCCTGGGTTCCCACGGCCTTGGCTCTAATCCGAGTAAACCATTCACCATCCATTCGCTTCATTTATTTATTACTCGTCTTGAATACACATGACAAAGACCGAGCGACACCAGTTAAAGGACCCAGGCCCGAGTCCAGGCTCGAGTCCAGGCCCAGGTCCAGGTCCAGGTCCAGGCCCGAGTCCAGGTCTAACCCATGGTCTAACCCGGTGCTCCCCCAGCTCCGGACCTGTGCGCCGAGTACAACGGGGGATGTCACTCTCAAGCCGACTGCAATCAGACTGGGCTCCTCGTCAACTGCACCTGCCACAGCGGTTACCAGGGCGACGGCTTCACCTGCCAGCCAATCAACAGGTGAGAAACGGCAGGGGGCGGGCTCTAGCATCATGCTTTCATCATGTTTTGCGATTGTAGTGTTTCGTTTGGGCCCCTCCCTGTGCACCTTTTCGCACGCTCGCCCTAAAGAACAGTTCGTAACGTGTCAGCGCATCTCCACAGCGTTAGCACGGGGGCAGGGGGGCGGGGGGGGGACAGGTGAAGCTGCAGGGGGGCAGGGTGGGGGACAGGTGAAGCTGGGATCGATCTGCTCTGCCACCGGAGTCTCTGTTGTCTCTGAAACATTCCTCTCACTCACTTGTGTTTCAGATGCACAGCGGAGCCGAACGGGGGCTGCAGTGACTTTGCCTCCTGCACCTTCACTGGACCGGTCAGTACCAGCGACATCAGCAAGTCCATTACACTCTTTCCATCGACTTGAAGACCAAACTTAGGATTTGTATTTATTTGCGAATGAATCCAGATACTCGGGGATGTTCCTGAACGGCATTTCCCGTTTTATTTACGTTCGTTCAATATGGAGCCAGATTTCTTATGTCAGTGAATACAAAACCTCGCCGCGGCGTCAGAGTTTACCAGCGGCTCTAAACTCTGGCGGGTCCACGGTGTAGCTCCGCCCCCGCGTCTGAGGCCCGACTGTGTCCAGGTCTGAGGCGGTGAACTCTGCTGTTTATGGCCCTGGCACAGGCCCTGGCACAGGCCCTGGCTCATTTACATAAAGACACAATGTGGAGTTTTTAAAATACAAATGAGCTCCTAAAACAATCTTATTCACATGATTAATTTACCAAATGAACACAAGTGGAATTGAATATTTGTAGCTTCATTTTCCACTAAGAATTTACCAATGAAACTTAAAAAACAAAAAACAAAAATATGATTAGCAAAGATTTCCAAAATCCACTCTGAAACAGTGTCAGACATAAAGAGCTTTAACACTAAGTGAGGAGGTCATGATATGTTTGACTCGTGGCTGAAGCTCTCCCAAGGTTGGCAAAAATGCATCTCAATATACCTCAGATTGTTGCTTTAAGATATGGAATTTAACTTATTTCCCTGTGAGGAGAAATATACTTCTCACCTTTTTCACCCTGATCTGTTTTCATGCCTGAATAACAGCTCACAGCAGAAAAAAGAAAAGAAAAAAGAACTAGTTCATTTTTGGAACTATGAACGAACTATTAACTATAAACAATTATGAATTATGAACGAACTAGTTCACTTTGAAATTTGTGAACTGAACTTTGAGCTAGTTCATGTAGAAAATGAACATTATTATTTTCAAGATTAAACACATTATGAAAAGTCGACACGCTGGCGTTTGTGACTTGAGGTGACTTGCCGCCTAAAGTAGGGCTCAATCCGAAACCATCACATTGTCGCCTCTAAGCACTAACACTAGCAACTAACTCCTGAACCTTTCATGGGTCGACTGTTAGATCTGTGCAGTTCGGGAACTAGAGCTTCAGCAGCATTTTGAACAATCCGTCCGTCCTTAAACAGGGGAAAGGGAAGTGACATCACCAACAGCTTGCTTTTCTTCTTCTTTAAAGTTATTGGTGGAGTGAGGCCAAACAAAAGTGCATGTCGCCCCCTAGTGTACAGTGTCCAACAACAACATAGTGTCCAAACAAAGACATTTAAGGAGAAAAATAAATCCAAATGA